>NW_026526961.1:7500-27657 GCF_024362965.1 Panthera pardus | reverse complement strand
GGTTAGGGTTAGGGTTAGGGTTAGGGTTAGGGTTAGGGTTAGGGTTAGGGTTAGGGTTAGGGTTAGGGTTAGGGTTAGGGTTAGGGTTAGGGTTAGGGTTAGGGTTAGGGTTAGGGTTAGGGTTAGGGTTAGGGTTAGGGTTAGGGTTAGGGTTAGGGTTAGGGTTAGGGTTAGGGTTAGGGTTAGGGTTAGGGTTAGGGTTAGGGTTAGGGTTAGGGTTAGGGTTAGGGTTAGGGTTAGGGTTAGGGTTAGGGTTAGGGTTAGGGTTAGGGTTAGGGTTAGGGTTAGGGTTAGGGTTAGGGTTAGGGTTAGGGTTAGGGTTAGGGTTAGGGTTAGGGTTAGGGTTAGGGTTAGGGTTAGGGTTAGGGTTAGGGTTAGGGTTAGGGTTAGGGTTAGGGTTAGGGTTAGGGTTAGGGTTAGGGTTAGGGTTAGGGTTAGGGTTAGGGTTAGGGTTAGGGTTAGGGTTAGGGTTAGGGTTAGGGTTAGGGTTAGGGTTAGGGTTAGGGTTAGGGTTAGGGTTAGGGTTAGGGTTAGGGTTAGGGTTAGGGTTAGGGTTAGGGTTAGGGTTAGGGTTAGGGTTAGGGTTAGGGTTAGGGTTAGGGTTAGGGTTAGGGTTAGGGTTAGGGTTAGGGTTAGGGTTAGGGTTAGGGTTAGGGTTAGGGTTAGGGTTAGGGTTAGGGTTAGGGTTAGGGTTAGGGTTAGGGTTAGGGTTAGGGTTAGGGTTAGGGTTAGGGTTAGGGTTAGGGTTAGGGTTAGGGTTAGGGTTAGGGTTAGGGTTAGGGTTAGGGTTAGGGTTAGGGTTAGGGTTAGGGTTAGGGTTAGGGTTAGGGTTAGGGTTAGGGTTAGGGTTAGGGTTAGGGTTAGGGTTAGGGTTAGGGTTAGGGTTAGGGTTAGGGTTAGGGTTAGGGTTAGGGTTAGGGTTAGGGTTAGGGTTAGGGTTAGGGTTAGGGTTAGGGTTAGGGTTAGGGTTAGGGTTAGGGTTAGGGTTAGGGTTAGGGTTAGGGTTAGGGTTAGGGTTAGGGTTAGGGTTAGGGTTAGGGTTAGGGTTAGGGTTAGGGTTAGGGTTAGGGTTAGGGTTAGGGTTAGGGTTAGGGTTAGGGTTAGGGTTAGGGTTAGGGTTAGGGTTAGGGTTAGGGTTAGGGTTAGGGTTAGGGTTAGGGTTAGGGTTAGGGTTAGGGTTAGGGTTAGGGTTAGGGTTAGGGTTAGGGTTAGGGTTAGGGTTAGGGTTAGGGTTAGGGTTAGGGTTAGGGTTAGGGTTAGGGTTAGGGTTAGGGTTAGGGTTAGGGTTAGGGTTAGGGTTAGGGTTAGGGTTAGGGTTAGGGTTAGGGTTAGGGTTAGGGTTAGGGTTAGGGTTAGGGTTAGGGTTAGGGTTAGGGTTAGGGTTAGGGTTAGGGTTAGGGTTAGGGTTAGGGTTAGGGTTAGGGTTAGGGTTAGGGTTAGGGTTAGGGTTAGGGTTAGGGTTAGGGTTAGGGTTAGGGTTAGGGTTAGGGTTAGGGTTAGGGTTAGGGTTAGGGTTAGGGTTAGGGTTAGGGTTAGGGTTAGGGTTAGGGTTAGGGTTAGGGTTAGGGTTAGGGTTAGGGTTAGGGTTAGGGTTAGGGTTAGGGTTAGGGTTAGGGTTAGGGTTAGGGTTAGGGTTAGGGTTAGGGTTAGGGTTAGGGTTAGGGTTAGGGTTAGGGTTAGGGTTAGGGTTAGGGTTAGGGTTAGGGTTAGGGTTAGGGTTAGGGTTAGGGTTAGGGTTAGGGTTAGGGTTAGGGTTAGGGTTAGGGTTAGGGTTAGGGTTAGGGTTAGGGTTAGGGTTAGGGTTAGGGTTAGGGTTAGGGTTAGGGTTAGGGTTAGGGTTAGGGTTAGGGTTAGGGTTAGGGTTAGGGTTAGGGTTAGGGTTAGGGTTAGGGTTAGGGTTAGGGTTAGGGTTAGGGTTAGGGTTAGGGTTAGGGTTAGGGTTAGGGTTAGGGTTAGGGTTAGGGTTAGGGTTAGGGTTAGGGTTAGGGTTAGGGTTAGGGTTAGGGTTAGGGTTAGGGTTAGGGTTAGGGTTAGGGTTAGGGTTAGGGTTAGGGTTAGGGTTAGGGTTAGGGTTAGGGTTAGGGTTAGGGTTAGGGTTAGGGTTAGGGTTAGGGTTAGGGTTAGGGTTAGGGTTAGGGTTAGGGTTAGGGTTAGGGTTAGGGTTAGGGTTAGGGTTAGGGTTAGGGTTAGGGTTAGGGTTAGGGTTAGGGTTAGGGTTAGGGTTAGGGTTAGGGTTAGGGTTAGGGTTAGGGTTAGGGTTAGGGTTAGGGTTAGGGTTAGGGTTAGGGTTAGGGTTAGGGTTAGGGTTAGGGTTAGGGTTAGGGTTAGGGTTAGGGTTAGGGTTAGGGTTAGGGTTAGGGTTAGGGTTAGGGTTAGGGTTAGGGTTAGGGTTAGGGTTAGGGTTAGGGTTAGGGTTAGGGTTAGGGTTAGGGTTAGGGTTAGGGTTAGGGTTAGGGTTAGGGTTAGGGTTAGGGTTAGGGTTAGGGTTAGGGTTAGGGTTAGGGTTAGGGTTAGGGTTAGGGTTAGGGTTAGGGTTAGGGTTAGGGTTAGGGTTAGGGTTAGGGTTAGGGTTAGGGTTAGGGTTAGGGTTAGGGTTAGGGTTAGGGTTAGGGTTAGGGTTAGGGTTAGGGTTAGGGTTAGGGTTAGGGTTAGGGTTAGGGTTAGGGTTAGGGTTAGGGTTAGGGTTAGGGTTAGGGTTAGGGTTAGGGTTAGGGTTAGGGTTAGGGTTAGGGTTAGGGTTAGGGTTAGGGTTAGGGTTAGGGTTAGGGTTAGGGTTAGGGTTAGGGTTAGGGTTAGGGTTAGGGTTAGGGTTAGGGTTAGGGTTAGGGTTAGGGTTAGGGTTAGGGTTAGGGTTAGGGTTAGGGTTAGGGTTAGGGTTAGGGTTAGGGTTAGGGTTAGGGTTAGGGTTAGGGTTAGGGTTAGGGTTAGGGTTAGGGTTAGGGTTAGGGTTAGGGTTAGGGTTAGGGTTAGGGTTAGGGTTAGGGTTAGGGTTAGGGTTAGGGTTAGGGTTAGGGTTAGGGTTAGGGTTAGGGTTAGGGTTAGGGTTAGGGTTAGGGTTAGGGTTAGGGTTAGGGTTAGGGTTAGGGTTAGGGTTAGGGTTAGGGTTAGGGTTAGGGTTAGGGTTAGGGTTAGGGTTAGGGTTAGGGTTAGGGTTAGGGTTAGGGTTAGGGTTAGGGTTAGGGTTAGGGTTAGGGTTAGGGTTAGGGTTAGGGTTAGGGTTAGGGTTAGGGTTAGGGTTAGGGTTAGGGTTAGGGTTAGGGTTAGGGTTAGGGTTAGGGTTAGGGTTAGGGTTAGGGTTAGGGTTAGGGTTAGGGTTAGGGTTAGGGTTAGGGTTAGGGTTAGGGTTAGGGTTAGGGTTAGGGTTAGGGTTAGGGTTAGGGTTAGGGTTAGGGTTAGGGTTAGGGTTAGGGTTAGGGTTAGGGTTAGGGTTAGGGTTAGGGTTAGGGTTAGGGTTAGGGTTAGGGTTAGGGTTAGGGTTAGGGTTAGGGTTAGGGTTAGGGTTAGGGTTAGGGTTAGGGTTAGGGTTAGGGTTAGGGTTAGGGTTAGGGTTAGGGTTAGGGTTAGGGTTAGGGTTAGGGTTAGGGTTAGGGTTAGGGTTAGGGTTAGGGTTAGGGTTAGGGTTAGGGTTAGGGTTAGGGTTAGGGTTAGGGTTAGGGTTAGGGTTAGGGTTAGGGTTAGGGTTAGGGTTAGGGTTAGGGTTAGGGTTAGGGTTAGGGTTAGGGTTAGGGTTAGGGTTAGGGTTAGGGTTAGGGTTAGGGTTAGGGTTAGGGTTAGGGTTAGGGTTAGGGTTAGGGTTAGGGTTAGGGTTAGGGTTAGGGTTAGGGTTAGGGTTAGGGTTAGGGTTAGGGTTAGGGTTAGGGTTAGGGTTAGGGTTAGGGTTAGGGTTAGGGTTAGGGTTAGGGTTAGGGTTAGGGTTAGGGTTAGGGTTAGGGTTAGGGTTAGGGTTAGGGTTAGGGTTAGGGTTAGGGTTAGGGTTAGGGTTAGGGTTAGGGTTAGGGTTAGGGTTAGGGTTAGGGTTAGGGTTAGGGTTAGGGTTAGGGTTAGGGTTAGGGTTAGGGTTAGGGTTAGGGTTAGGGTTAGGGTTAGGGTTAGGGTTAGGGTTAGGGTTAGGGTTAGGGTTAGGGTTAGGGTTAGGGTTAGGGTTAGGGTTAGGGTTAGGGTTAGGGTTAGGGTTAGGGTTAGGGTTAGGGTTAGGGTTAGGGTTAGGGTTAGGGTTAGGGTTAGGGTTAGGGTTAGGGTTAGGGTTAGGGTTAGGGTTAGGGTTAGGGTTAGGGTTAGGGTTAGGGTTAGGGTTAGGGTTAGGGTTAGGGTTAGGGTTAGGGTTAGGGTTAGGGTTAGGGTTAGGGTT
This sequence comes from Panthera pardus, assembly GCF_024362965.1. Classification (NCBI taxonomy): domain Eukaryota; kingdom Metazoa; phylum Chordata; class Mammalia; order Carnivora; family Felidae; genus Panthera; species Panthera pardus. The sequence goes on along the minus strand of NW_026526961.1, from coordinate 23,309 downwards.
AGGGTTAGGGTTAGGGTTAGGGTTAGGGTTAGGGTTAGGGTTAGGGTTAGGGTTAGGGTTAGGGTTAGGGTTAGGGTTAGGGTTAGGGTTAGGGTTAGGGTTAGGGTTAGGGTTAGGGTTAGGGTTAGGGTTAGGGTTAGGGTTAGGGTTAGGGTTAGGGTTAGGGTTAGGGTTAGGGTTAGGGTTAGGGTTAGGGTTAGGGTTAGGGTTAGGGTTAGGGTTAGGGTTAGGGTTAGGGTTAGGGTTAGGGTTAGGGTTAGGGTTAGGGTTAGGGTTAGGGTTAGGGTTAGGGTTAGGGTTGGGTTAGGGTTAGGGTTAGGGTTAGGGTTAGGGTTAGGGTTAGGGTTGGTTAGGGTTAGGGTTAGGGTTAGGGTTAGGGTTAGGGTTAGGGTTAGGGTTAGGGTTAGGGTTAGGGTTAGGGTTAGGGTTAGGGTTAGGGTTAGGGTTAGGGTTAGGGTTAGGGTTAGGGTTAGGGTTAGGGTTAGGGTTAGGGTTAGGGTTAGGGTTAGGGTTAGGGTTAGGGTTAGGGTTAGGGTTAGGGTTAGGGTTAGGGTTAGGGTTAGGGTTAGGGTTAGGGTTAGGGTTAGGGTTAGGGTTAGGGTTAGGGTTAGGGTTAGGGTTAGGGTTAGGGTTAGGGTTAGGGTTAGGGTTAGGGTTAGGGTTAGGGTTAGGGTTAGGGTTAGGGTTAGGGTTAGGGTTAGGGTTAGGGTTAGGGTTAGGGTTAGGGTTAGGGTTAGGGTTAGGGTTAGGGTTAGGGTTAGGGTTAGGGTTAGGGTTAGGGTTAGGGTTAGGGTTAGGGTTAGGGTTAGGGTTAGGGTTAGGGTTAGGGTTAGGGTTAGGGTTAGGGTTAGGGTTAGGGTTAGGGTTAGGGTTAGGGTTAGGGTTAGGGTTAGGGTTAGGGTTAGGGTTAGGGTTAGGGTTAGGGTTAGGGTTAGGGTTAGGGTTAGGGTTAGGGTTAGGGTTAGGGTTAGGGTTAGGGTTAGGGTTAGGGTTAGGGTTAGGGTTAGGGTTAGGGTTAGGGTTAGGGTTAGGGTTAGGGTTAGGGTTAGGGTTAGGGTTAGGGTTAGGGTTAGGGTTAGGGTTAGGGTTAGGGTTAGGGTTAGGGTTAGGGTTAGGGTTAGGGTTAGGGTTAGGGTTAGGGTTAGGGTTAGGGTTAGGGTTAGGGTTAGGGTTAGGGTTAGGGTTAGGGTTAGGGTTAGGGTTAGGGTTAGGGTTAGGGTTAGGGTTAGGGTTAGGGTTAGGGTTAGGGTTAGGGTTAGGGTTAGGGTTAGGGTTAGGGTTAGGGTTAGGGTTAGGGTTAGGGTTAGGGTTAGGGTTAGGGTTAGGGTTAGGGTTAGGGTTAGGGTTAGGGTTAGGGTTAGGGTTAGGGTTAGGGTTAGGGTTAGGGTTAGGGTTAGGGTTAGGGTTAGGGTTAGGGTTAGGGTTAGGGTTAGGGTTAGGGTTAGGGTTAGGGTTAGGGTTAGGGTTAGGGTTAGGGTTAGGGTTAGGGTTAGGGTTAGGGTTAGGGTTAGGGTTAGGGTTAGGGTTAGGGTTAGGGTTAGGGTTAGGGTTAGGGTTAGGGTTAGGGTTAGGGTTAGGGTTAGGGTTAGGGTTAGGGTTAGGGTTAGGGTTAGGGTTAGGGTTAGGGTTAGGGTTAGGGTTAGGGTTAGGGTTAGGGTTAGGGTTAGGGTTAGGGTTAGGGTTAGGGTTAGGGTTAGGGTTAGGGTTAGGGTTAGGGTTAGGGTTAGGGTTAGGGTTAGGGTTAGGGTTAGGGTTAGGGTTAGGGTTAGGGTTAGGGTTAGGGTTAGGGTTAGGGTTAGGGTTAGGGTTAGGGTTAGGGTTAGGGTTAGGGTTAGGGTTAGGGTTAGGGTTAGGGTTAGGGTTAGGGTTAGGGTTAGGGTTAGGGTTAGGGTTAGGGTTAGGGTTAGGGTTAGGGTTAGGGTTAGGGTTAGGGTTAGGGTTAGGGTTAGGGTTAGGGTTAGGGTTAGGGTTAGGGTTAGGGTTAGGGTTAGGGTTAGGGTTAGGGTTAGGGTTAGGGTTAGGGTTAGGGTTAGGGTTAGGGTTAGGGTTAGGGTTAGGGTTAGGGTTAGGGTTAGGGTTAGGGTTAGGGTTAGGGTTAGGGTTAGGGTTAGGGTTAGGGTTAGGGTTAGGGTTAGGGTTAGGGTTAGGGTTAGGGTTAGGGTTAGGGTTAGGGTTAGGGTTAGGGTTAGGGTTAGGGTTAGGGTTAGGGTTAGGGTTAGGGTTAGGGTTAGGGTTAGGGTTAGGGTTAGGGTTAGGGTTAGGGTTAGGGTTAGGGTTAGGGTTAGGGTTAGGGTTAGGGTTAGGGTTAGGGTTAGGGTTAGGGTTAGGGTTAGGGTTAGGGTTAGGGTTAGGGTTAGGGTTAGGGTTAGGGTTAGGGTTAGGGTTAGGGTTAGGGTTAGGGTTAGGGTTAGGGTTAGGGTTAGGGTTAGGGTTAGGGTTAGGGTTAGGGTTAGGGTTAGGGTTAGGGTTAGGGTTAGGGTTAGGGTTAGGGTTAGGGTTAGGGTTAGGGTTAGGGTTAGGGTTAGGGTTAGGGTTAGGGTTAGGGTTAGGGTTAGGGTTAGGGTTAGGGTTAGGGTTAGGGTTAGGGTTAGGGTTAGGGTTAGGGTTAGGGTTAGGGTTAGGGTTAGGGTTAGGGTTAGGGTTAGGGTTAGGGTTAGGGTTAGGGTTAGGGTTAGGGTTAGGGTTAGGGTTAGGGTTAGGGTTAGGGTTAGGGTTAGGGTTAGGGTTAGGGTTAGGGTTAGGGTTAGGGTTAGGGTTAGGGTTAGGGTTAGGGTTAGGGTTAGGGTTAGGGTTAGGGTTAGGGTTAGGGTTAGGGTTAGGGTTAGGGTTAGGGTTAGGGTTAGGGTTAGGGTTAGGGTTAGGGTTAGGGTTAGGGTTAGGGTTAGGGTTAGGGTTAGGGTTAGGGTTAGGGTTAGGGTTAGGGTTAGGGTTAGGGTTAGGGTTAGGGTTAGGGTTAGGGTTAGGGTTAGGGTTAGGGTTAGGGTTAGGGTTAGGGTTAGGGTTAGGGTTAGGGTTAGGGTTAGGGTTAGGGTTAGGGTTAGGGTTAGGGTTAGGGTTAGGGTTAGGGTTAGGGTTAGGGTTAGGGTTAGGGTTAGGGTTAGGGTTAGGGTTAGGGTTAGGGTTAGGGTTAGGGTTAGGGTTAGGGTTAGGGTTAGGGTTAGGGTTAGGGTTAGGGTTAGGGTTAGGGTTAGGGTTAGGGTTAGGGTTAGGGTTAGGGTTAGGGTTAGGGTTAGGGTTAGGGTTAGGGTTAGGGTTAGGGTTAGGGTTAGGGTTAGGGTTAGGGTTAGGGTTAGGGTTAGGGTTAGGGTTAGGGTTAGGGTTAGGGTTAGGGTTAGGGTTAGGGTTAGGGTTAGGGTTAGGGTTAGGGTTAGGGTTAGGGTTAGGGTTAGGGTTAGGGTTAGGGTTAGGGTTAGGGTTAGGGTTAGGGTTAGGGTTAGGGTTAGGGTTAGGGTTAGGGTTAGGGTTAGGGTTAGGGTTAGGGTTAGGGTTAGGGTTAGGGTTAGGGTTAGGGTTAGGGTTAGGGTTAGGGTTAGGGTTAGGGTTAGGGTTAGGGTTAGGGTTAGGGTTAGGGTTAGGGTTAGGGTTAGGGTTAGGGTTAGGGTTAGGGTTAGGGTTAGGGTTAGGGTTAGGGTTAGGGTTAGGGTTAGGGTTAGGGTTAGGGTTAGGGTTAGGGTTAGGGTTAGGGTTAGGGTTAGGGTTAGGGTTAGGGTTAGGGTTAGGGTTAGGGTTAGGGTTAGGGTTAGGGTTAGGGTTAGGGTTAGGGTTAGGGTTAGGGTTAGGGTTAGGGTTAGGGTTAGGGTTAGGGTTAGGGTTAGGGTTAGGGTTAGGGTTAGGGTTAGGGTTAGGGTTAGGGTTAGGGTTAGGGTTAGGGTTAGGGTTAGGGTTAGGGTTAGGGTTAGGGTTAGGGTTAGGGTTAGGGTTAGGGTTAGGGTTAGGGTTAGGGTTAGGGTTAGGGTTAGGGTTAGGGTTAGGGTTAGGGTTAGGGTTAGGGTTAGGGTTAGGGTTAGGGTTAGGGTTAGGGTTAGGGTTAGGGTTAGGGTTAGGGTTAGGGTTAGGGTTAGGGTTAGGGTTAGGGTTAGGGTTAGGGTTAGGGTTAGGGTTAGGGTTAGGGTTAGGGTTAGGGTTAGGGTTAGGGTTAGGGTTAGGGTTAGGGTTAGGGTTAGGGTTAGGGTTAGGGTTAGGGTTAGGGTTAGGGTTAGGGTTAGGGTTAGGGTTAGGGTTAGGGTTAGGGTTAGGGTTAGGGTTAGGGTTAGGGTTAGGGTTAGGGTTAGGGTTAGGGTTAGGGTTAGGGTTAGGGTTAGGGTTAGGGTTAGGGTTAGGGTTAGGGTTAGGGTTAGGGTTAGGGTTAGGGTTAGGGTTAGGGTTAGGGTTAGGGTTAGGGTTAGGGTTAGGGTTAGGGTTAGGGTTAGGGTTAGGGTTAGGGTTAGGGTTAGGGTTAGGGTTAGGGTTAGGGTTAGGGTTAGGGTTAGGGTTAGGGTTAGGGTTAGGGTTAGGGTTAGGGTTAGGGTTAGGGTTAGGGTTAGGGTTAGGGTTAGGGTTAGGGTTAGGGTTAGGGTTAGGGTTAGGGTTAGGGTTAGGGTTAGGGTTAGGGTTAGGGTTAGGGTTAGGGTTAGGGTTAGGGTTAGGGTTAGGGTTAGGGTTAGGGTTAGGGTTAGGGTTAGGGTTAGGGTTAGGGTTAGGGTTAGGGTTAGGGTTAGGGTTAGGGTTAGGGTTAGGGTTAGGGTTAGGGTTAGGGTTAGGGTTAGGGTTAGGGTTAGGGTTAGGGTTAGGGTTAGGGTTAGGGTTAGGGTTAGGGTTAGGGTTAGGGTTAGGGTTAGGGTTAGGGTTAGGGTTAGGGTTAGGGTTAGGGTTAGGGTTAGGGTTAGGGTTAGGGTTAGGGTTAGGGTTAGGGTTAGGGTTAGGGTTAGGGTTAGGGTTAGGGTTAGGGTTAGGGTTAGGGTTAGGGTTAGGGTTAGGGTTAGGGTTAGGGTTAGGGTTAGGGTTAGGGTTAGGGTTAGGGTTAGGGTTAGGGTTAGGGTTAGGGTTAGGGTTAGGGTTAGGGTTAGGGTTAGGGTTAGGGTTAGGGTTAGGGTTAGGGTTAGGGTTAGGGTTAGGGTTAGGGTTAGGGTTAGGGTTAGGGTTAGGGTTAGGGTTAGGGTTAGGGTTAGGGTTAGGGTTAGGGTTAGGGTTAGGGTTAGGGTTAGGGTTAGGGTTAGGGTTAGGGTTAGGGTTAGGGTTAGGGTTAGGGTTAGGGTTAGGGTTAGGGTTAGGGTTAGGGTTAGGGTTAGGGTTAGGGTTAGGGTTAGGGTTAGGGTTAGGGTTAGGGTTAGGGTTAGGGTTAGGGTTAGGGTTAGGGTTAGGGTTAGGGTTAGGGTTAGGGTTAGGGTTAGGGTTAGGGTTAGGGTTAGGGTTAGGGTTAGGGTTAGGGTTAGGGTTAGGGTTAGGGTTAGGGTTAGGGTTAGGGTTAGGGTTAGGGTTAGGGTTAGGGTTAGGGTTAGGGTTAGGGTTAGGGTTAGGGTTAGGGTTAGGGTTAGGGTTAGGGTTAGGGTTAGGGTTAGGGTTAGGGTTAGGGTTAGGGTTAGGGTTAGGGTTAGGGTTAGGGTTAGGGTTAGGGTTAGGGTTAGGGTTAGGGTTAGGGTTAGGGTTAGGGTTAGGGTTAGGGTTAGGGTTAGGGTTAGGGTTAGGGTTAGGGTTAGGGTTAGGGTTAGGGTTAGGGTTAGGGTTAGGGTTAGGGTTAGGGTTAGGGTTAGGGTTAGGGTTAGGGTTAGGGTTAGGGTTAGGGTTAGGGTTAGGGTTAGGGTTAGGGTTAGGGTTAGGGTTAGGGTTAGGGTTAGGGTTAGGGTTAGGGTTAGGGTTAGGGTTAGGGTTAGGGTTAGGGTTAGGGTTAGGGTTAGGGTTAGGGTTAGGGTTAGGGTTAGGGTTAGGGTTAGGGTTAGGGTTAGGGTTAGGGTTAGGGTTAGGGTTAGGGTTAGGGTTAGGGTTAGGGTTAGGGTTAGGGTTAGGGTTAGGGTTAGGGTTAGGGTTAGGGTTAGGGTTAGGGTTAGGGTTAGGGTTAGGGTTAGGGTTAGGGTTAGGGTTAGGGTTAGGGTTAGGGTTAGGGTTAGGGTTAGGGTTAGGGTTAGGGTTAGGGTTAGGGTTAGGGTTAGGGTTAGGGTTAGGGTTAGGGTTAGGGTTAGGGTTAGGGTTAGGGTTAGGGTTAGGGTTAGGGTTAGGGTTAGGGTTAGGGTTAGGGTTAGGGTTAGGGTTAGGGTTAGGGTTAGGGTTAGGGTTAGGGTTAGGGTTAGGGTTAGGGTTAGGGTTAGGGTTAGGGTTAGGGTTAGGGTTAGGGTTAGGGTTAGGGTTAGGGTTAGGGTTAGGGTTAGGGTTAGGGTTAGGGTTAGGGTTAGGGTTAGGGTTAGGGTTAGGGTTAGGGTTAGGGTTAGGGTTAGGGTTAGGGTTAGGGTTAGGGTTAGGGTTAGGGTTAGGGTTAGGGTTAGGGTTAGGGTTAGGGTTAGGGTTAGGGTTAGGGTTAGGGTTAGGGTTAGGGTTAGGGTTAGGGTTAGGGTTAGGGTTAGGGTTAGGGTTAGGGTTAGGGTTAGGGTTAGGGTTAGGGTTAGGGTTAGGGTTAGGGTTAGGGTTAGGGTTAGGGTTAGGGTTAGGGTTAGGGTTAGGGTTAGGGTTAGGGTTAGGGTTAGGGTTAGGGTTAGGGTTAGGGTTAGGGTTAGGGTTAGGGTTAGGGTTAGGGTTAGGGTTAGGGTTAGGGTTAGGGTTAGGGTTAGGGTTAGGGTTAGGGTTAGGGTTAGGGTTAGGGTTAGGGTTAGGGTTAGGGTTAGGGTTAGGGTTAGGGTTAGGGTTAGGGTTAGGGTTAGGGTTAGGGTTAGGGTTAGGGTTAGGGTTAGGGTTAGGGTTAGGGTTAGGGTTAGGGTTAGGGTTAGGGTTAGGGTTAGGGTTAGGGTTAGGGTTAGGGTTAGGGTTAGGGTTAGGGTTAGGGTTAGGGTTAGGGTTAGGGTTAGGGTTAGGGTTAGGGTTAGGGTTAGGGTTAGGGTTAGGGTTAGGGTTAGGGTTAGGGTTAGGGTTAGGGTTAGGGTTAGGGTTAGGGTTAGGGTTAGGGTTAGGGTTAGGGTTAGGGTTAGGGTTAGGGTTAGGGTTAGGGTTAGGGTTAGGGTTAGGGTTAGGGTTAGGGTTAGGGTTAGGGTTAGGGTTAGGGTTAGGGTTAGGGTTAGGGTTAGGGTTAGGGTTAGGGTTAGGGTTAGGGTTAGGGTTAGGGTTAGGGTTAGGGTTAGGGTTAGGGTTAGGGTTAGGGTTAGGGTTAGGGTTAGGGTTAGGGTTAGGGTTAGGGTTAGGGTTAGGGTTAGGGTTAGGGTTAGGGTTAGGGTTAGGGTTAGGGTTAGGGTTAGGGTTAGGGTTAGGGTTAGGGTTAGGGTTAGGGTTAGGGTTAGGGTTAGGGTTAGGGTTAGGGTTAGGGTTAGGGTTAGGGTTAGGGTTAGGGTTAGGGTTAGGGTTAGGGTTAGGGTTAGGGTTAGGGTTAGGGTTAGGGTTAGGGTTAGGGTTAGGGTTAGGGTTAGGGTTAGGGTTAGGGTTAGGGTTAGGGTTAGGGTTAGGGTTAGGGTTAGGGTTAGGGTTAGGGTTAGGGTTAGGGTTAGGGTTAGGGTTAGGGTTAGGGTTAGGGTTAGGGTTAGGGTTAGGGTTAGGGTTAGGGTTAGGGTTAGGGTTAGGGTTAGGGTTAGGGTTAGGGTTAGGGTTAGGGTTAGGGTTAGGGTTAGGGTTAGGGTTAGGGTTAGGGTTAGGGTTAGGGTTAGGGTTAGGGTTAGGGTTAGGGTTAGGGTTAGGGTTAGGGTTAGGGTTAGGGTTAGGGTTAGGGTTAGGGTTAGGGTTAGGGTTAGGGTTAGGGTTAGGGTTAGGGTTAGGGTTAGGGTTAGGGTTAGGGTTAGGGTTAGGGTTAGGGTTAGGGTTAGGGTTAGGGTTAGGGTTAGGGTTAGGGTTAGGGTTAGGGTTAGGGTTAGGGTTAGGGTTAGGGTTAGGGTTAGGGTTAGGGTTAGGGTTAGGGTTAGGGTTAGGGTTAGGGTTAGGGTTAGGGTTAGGGTTAGGGTTAGGGTTAGGGTTAGGGTTAGGGTTAGGGTTAGGGTTAGGGTTAGGGTTAGGGTTAGGGTTAGGGTTAGGGTTAGGGTTAGGGTTAGGGTTAGGGTTAGGGTTAGGGTTAGGGTTAGGGTTAGGGTTAGGGTTAGGGTTAGGGTTAGGGTTAGGGTTAGGGTTAGGGTTAGGGTTAGGGTTAGGGTTAGGGTTAGGGTTAGGGTTAGGGTTAGGGTTAGGGTTAGGGTTAGGGTTAGGGTTAGGGTTAGGGTTAGGGTTAGGGTTAGGGTTAGGGTTAGGGTTAGGGTTAGGGTTAGGGTTAGGGTTAGGGTTAGGGTTAGGGTTAGGGTTAGGGTTAGGGTTAGGGTTAGGGTTAGGGTTAGGGTTAGGGTTAGGGTTAGGGTTAGGGTTAGGGTTAGGGTTAGGGTTAGGGTTAGGGTTAGGGTTAGGGTTAGGGTTAGGGTTAGGGTTAGGGTTAGGGTTAGGGTTAGGGTTAGGGTTAGGGTTAGGGTTAGGGTTAGGGTTAGGGTTAGGGTTAGGGTTAGGGTTAGGGTTAGGGTTAGGGTTAGGGTTAGGGTTAGGGTTAGGGTTAGGGTTAGGGTTAGGGTTAGGGTTAGGGTTAGGGTTAGGGTTAGGGTTAGGGTTAGGGTTAGGGTTAGGGTTAGGGTTAGGGTTAGGGTTAGGGTTAGGGTTAGGGTTAGGGTTAGGGTTAGGGTTAGGGTTAGGGTTAGGGTTAGGGTTAGGGTTAGGGTTAGGGTTAGGGTTAGGGTTAGGGTTAGGGTTAGGGTTAGGGTTAGGGTTAGGGTTAGGGTTAGGGTTAGGGTTAGGGTTAGGGTTAGGGTTAGGGTTAGGGTTAGGGTTAGGGTTAGGGTTAGGGTTAGGGTTAGGGTTAGGGTTAGGGTTAGGGTTAGGGTTAGGGTTAGGGTTAGGGTTAGGGTTAGGGTTAGGGTTAGGGTTAGGGTTAGGGTTAGGGTTAGGGTTAGGGTTAGGGTTAGGGTTAGGGTTAGGGTTAGGGTTAGGGTTAGGGTTAGGGTTAGGGTTAGGGTTAGGGTTAGGGTTAGGGTTAGGGTTAGGGTTAGGGTTAGGGTTAGGGTTAGGGTTAGGGTTAGGGTTAGGGTTAGGGTTAGGGTTAGGGTTAGGGTTAGGGTTAGGGTTAGGGTTAGGGTTAGGGTTAGGGTTAGGGTTAGGGTTAGGGTTAGGGTTAGGGTTAGGGTTAGGGTTAGGGTTAGGGTTAGGGTTAGGGTTAGGGTTAGGGTTAGGGTTAGGGTTAGGGTTAGGGTTAGGGTTAGGGTTAGGGTTAGGGTTAGGGTTAGGGTTAGGGTTAGGGTTAGGGTTAGGGTTAGGGTTAGGGTTAGGGTTAGGGTTAGGGTTAGGGTTAGGGTTAGGGTTAGGGTTAGGGTTAGGGTTAGGGTTAGGGTTAGGGTTAGGGTTAGGGTTAGGGTTAGGGTTAGGGTTAGGGTTAGGGTTAGGGTTAGGGTTAGGGTTAGGGTTAGGGTTAGGGTTAGGGTTAGGGTTAGGGTTAGGGTTAGGGTTAGGGTTAGGGTTAGGGTTAGGGTTAGGGTTAGGGTTAGGGTTAGGGTTAGGGTTAGGGTTAGGGTTAGGGTTAGGGTTAGGGTTAGGGTTAGGGTTAGGGTTAGGGTTAGGGTTAGGGTTAGGGTTAGGGTTAGGGTTAGGGTTAGGGTTAGGGTTAGGGTTAGGGTTAGGGTTAGGGTTAGGGTTAGGGTTAGGGTTAGGGTTAGGGTTAGGGTTAGGGTTAGGGTTAGGGTTAGGGTTAGGGTTAGGGTTAGGGTTAGGGTTAGGGTTAGGGTTAGGGTTAGGGTTAGGGTTAGGGTTAGGGTTAGGGTTAGGGTTAGGGTTAGGGTTAGGGTTAGGGTTAGGGTTAGGGTTAGGGTTAGGGTTAGGGTTAGGGTTAGGGTTAGGGTTAGGGTTAGGGTTAGGGTTAGGGTTAGGGTTAGGGTTAGGGTTAGGGTTAGGGTTAGGGTTAGGGTTAGGGTTAGGGTTAGGGTTAGGGTTAGGGTTAGGGTTAGGGTTAGGGTTAGGGTTAGGGTTAGGGTTAGGGTTAGGGTTAGGGTTAGGGTTAGGGTTAGGGTTAGGGTTAGGGTTAGGGTTAGGGTTAGGGTTAGGGTTAGGGTTAGGGTTAGGGTTAGGGTTAGGGTTAGGGTTAGGGTTAGGGTTAGGGTTAGGGTTAGGGTTAGGGTTAGGGTTAGGGTTAGGGTTAGGGTTAGGGTTAGGGTTAGGGTTAGGGTTAGGGTTAGGGTTAGGGTTAGGGTTAGGGTTAGGGTTAGGGTTAGGGTTAGGGTTAGGGTTAGGGTTAGGGTTAGGGTTAGGGTTAGGGTTAGGGTTAGGGTTAGGGTTAGGGTTAGGGTTAGGGTTAGGGTTAGGGTTAGGGTTAGGGTTAGGGTTAGGGTTAGGGTTAGGGTTAGGGTTAGGGTTAGGGTTAGGGTTAGGGTTAGGGTTAGGGTTAGGGTTAGGGTTAGGGTTAGGGTTAGGGTTAGGGTTAGGGTTAGGGTTAGGGTTAGGGTTAGGGTTAGGGTTAGGGTTAGGGTTAGGGTTAGGGTTAGGGTTAGGGTTAGGGTTAGGGTTAGGGTTAGGGTTAGGGTTAGGGTTAGGGTTAGGGTTAGGGTTAGGGTTAGGGTTAGGGTTAGGGTTAGGGTTAGGGTTAGGGTTAGGGTTAGGGTTAGGGTTAGGGTTAGGGTTAGGGTTAGGGTTAGGGTTAGGGTTAGGGTTAGGGTTAGGGTTAGGGTTAGGGTTAGGGTTAGGGTTAGGGTTAGGGTTAGGGTTAGGGTTAGGGTTAGGGTTAGGGTTAGGGTTAGGGTTAGGGTTAGGGTTAGGGTTAGGGTTAGGGTTAGGGTTAGGGTTAGGGTTAGGGTTAGGGTTAGGGTTAGGGTTAGGGTTAGGGTTAGGGTTAGGGTTAGGGTTAGGGTTAGGGTTAGGGTTAGGGTTAGGGTTAGGGTTAGGGTTAGGGTTAGGGTTAGGGTTAGGGTTAGGGTTAGGGTTAGGGTTAGGGTTAGGGTTAGGGTTAGGGTTAGGGTTAGGGTTAGGGTTAGGGTTAGGGTTAGGGTTAGGGTTAGGGTTAGGGTTAGGGTTAGGGTTAGGGTTAGGGTTAGGGTTAGGGTTAGGGTTAGGGTTAGGGTTAGGGTTAGGGTTAGGGTTAGGGTTAGGGTTAGGGTTAGGGTTAGGGTTAGGGTTAGGGTTAGGGTTAGGGTTAGGGTTAGGGTTAGGGTTAGGGTTAGGGTTAGGGTTAGGGTTAGGGTTAGGGTTAGGGTTAGGGTTAGGGTTAGGGTTAGGGTTAGGGTTAGGGTTAGGGTTAGGGTTAGGGTTAGGGTTAGGGTTAGGGTTAGGGTTAGGGTTAGGGTTAGGGTTAGGGTTAGGGTTAGGGTTAGGGTTAGGGTTAGGGTTAGGGTTAGGGTTAGGGTTAGGGTTAGGGTTAGGGTTAGGGTTAGGGTTAGGGTTAGGGTTAGGGTTAGGGTTAGGGTTAGGGTTAGGGTTAGGGTTAGGGTTAGGGTTAGGGTTAGGGTTAGGGTTAGGGTTAGGGTTAGGGTTAGGGTTAGGGTTAGGGTTAGGGTTAGGGTTAGGGTTAGGGTTAGGGTTAGGGTTAGGGTTAGGGTTAGGGTTAGGGTTAGGGTTAGGGTTAGGGTTAGGGTTAGGGTTAGGGTTAGGGTTAGGGTTAGGGTTAGGGTTAGGGTTAGGGTTAGGGTTAGGGTTAGGGTTAGGGTTAGGGTTAGGGTTAGGGTTAGGGTTAGGGTTAGGGTTAGGGTTAGGGTTAGGGTTAGGGTTAGGGTTAGGGTTAGGGTTAGGGTTAGGGTTAGGGTTAGGTTAGGGTTAGGGTTAGGGTTAGGGTTAGGGTTAGGGTTAGGGTTAGGGTTAGGGTTAGGGTTAGGGTTAGGGTTAGGGTTAGGGTTAGGGTTAGGGTTAGGGTTAGGGTTAGGGTTAGGGTTAGGGTTAGGGTTAGGGTTAGGGTTAGGGTTAGGGTTAGGGTTAGGGTTAGGGTTAGGGTTAGGGTTAGGGTTAGGGTTAGGGTTAGGGTTAGGGTTAGGGTTAGGGTTAGGGTTAGGGTTAGGGTTAGGGTTAGGGTTAGGGTTAGGGTTAGGGTTAGGGTTAGGGTTAGGGTTAGGGTTAGGGTTAGGGTTAGGGTTAGGGTTAGGGTTAGGGTTAGGGTTAGGGTTAGGGTTAGGGTTAGGGTTAGGGTTAGGGTTAGGGTTAGGGTTAGGGTTAGGGTTAGGGTTAGGGTTAGGGTTAGGGTTAGGGTTAGGGTTAGGGTTAGGGTTAGGGTTAGGGTTAGGGTTAGGGTTAGGGTTAGGGTTAGGGTTAGGGTTAGGGTTAGGGTTAGGGTTAGGGTTAGGGTTAGGGTTAGGGTTAGGGTTAGGGTTAGGGTTAGGGTTAGGGTTAGGGTTAGGGTTAGGGTTAGGGTTAGGGTTAGGGTTAGGGTTAGGGTTAGGGTTAGGGTTAGGGTTAGGGTTAGGGTTAGGGTTAGGGTTAGGGTTAGGGTTAGGGTTAGGGTTAGGGTTAGGGTTAGGGTTAGGGTTAGGGTTAGGGTTAGGGTTAGGGTTAGGGTTAGGGTTAGGGTTAGGGTTAGGGTTAGGGTTAGGGTTAGGGTTAGGGTTAGGGTTAGGGTTAGGGTTAGGGTTAGGGTTAGGGTTAGGGTTAGGGTTAGGGTTAGGGTTAGGGTTAGGGTTAGGGTTAGGGTTAGGGTTAGGGTTAGGGTTAGGGTTAGGGTTAGGGTTAGGGTTAGGGTTAGGGTTAGGGTTAGGGTTAGGGTTAGGGTTAGGGTTAGGGTTAGGGTTAGGGTTAGGGTTAGGGTTAGGGTTAGGGTTAGGGTTAGGGTTAGGGTTAGGGTTAGGGTTAGGGTTAGGGTTAGGGTTAGGGTTTTAGGGTTAGGGTTAGGGTTAGGGTTAGGGTTAGGGTTAGGGTTAGGGTTAGGGTTAGGGTTAGGGTTAGGGTTAGGGTTAGGGTTAGGGTTAGGGTTAGGGTTAGGGTTAGGGTTAGGGTTAGGGTTAGGGTTAGGGTTAGGGTTAGGGTTAGGGTTAGGGTTAGGGTTAGGGTTAGGGTTAGGGTTAGGGTTAGGGTTAGGGTTAGGGTTAGGGTTAGGGTTAGGGTTAGGGTTAGGGTTAGGGTTAGGGTTAGGGTTAGGGTTAGGGTTAGGGTTAGGGTTAGGGTTAGGGTTAGGGTTAGGGTTAGGGTTAGGGTTAGGGTTAGGGTTAGGGTTAGGGTTAGGGTTAGGGTTAGGGTTAGGGTTAGGGTTAGGGTTAGGGTTAGGGTTAGGGTTAGGGTTAGGGTTAGGGTTAGGGTTAGGGTTAGGGTTAGGGTTAGGGTTAGGGTTAGGGTTAGGGTTAGGGTTAGGGTTAGGGTTAGGGTTAGGGTTAGGGTTAGGGTTAGGGTTAGGGTTAGGGTTAGGGTTAGGGTTAGGGTTAGGGTTAGGGTTAGGGTTAGGGTTAGGGTTAGGGTTAGGGTTAGGGTTAGGGTTAGGGTTAGGGTTAGGGTTAGGGTTAGGGTTAGGGTTAGGGTTAGGGTTAGGGTTAGGGTTAGGGTTAGGGTTAGGGTTAGGGTTAGGGTTAGGGTTAGGGTTAGGGTTAGGGTTAGGGTTAGGGTTAGGGTTAGGGTTAGGGTTAGGGTTAGGGTTAGGGTTAGGGTTAGGGTTAGGGTTAGGGTTAGGGTTAGGGTTAGGGTTAGGGTTAGGGTTAGGGTTAGGGTTAGGGTTAGGGTTAGGGTTAGGGTTAGGGTTAGGGTTAGGGTTAGGGTTAGGGTTAGGGTTAGGGTTAGGGTTAGGGTTAGGGTTAGGGTTAGGGTTAGGGTTAGGGTTAGGGTTAGGGTTAGGGTTAGGGTTAGGGTTAGGGTTAGGGTTAGGGTTAGGGTTAGGGTTAGGGTTAGGGTTAGGGTTAGGGTTAGGGTTAGGGTTAGGGTTAGGGTTAGGGTTAGGGTTAGGGTTAGGGTTAGGGTTAGGGTTAGGGTTAGGGTTAGGGTTAGGGTTAGGGTTAGGGTTAGGGTTAGGGTTAGGGTTAGGGTTAGGGTTAGGGTTAGGGTTAGGGTTAGGGTTAGGGTTAGGGTTAGGGTTAGGGTTAGGGTTAGGGTTAGGGTTAGGGTTAGGGTTAGGGTTAGGGTTAGGGTTAGGGTTAGGGTTAGGGTTAGGGTTAGGGTTAGGGTTAGGGTTAGGGTTAGGGTTAGGGTTAGGGTTAGGGTTAGGGTTAGGGTTAGGGTTAGGGTTAGGGTTAGGGTTAGGGTTAGGGTTAGGGTTAGGGTTAGGGTTAGGGTTAGGGTTAGGGTTAGGGTTAGGGTTAGGGTTAGGGTTAGGGTTAGGGTTAGGGTTAGGGTTAGGGTTAGGGTTAGGGTTAGGGTTAGGGTTAGGGTTAGGGTTAGGGTTAGGGTTAGGGTTAGGGTTAGGGTTAGGGTTAGGGTTAGGGTTAGGGTTAGGGTTAGGGTTAGGGTTAGGGTTAGGGTTAGGGTTAGGGTTAGGGTTAGGGTTAGGGTTAGGGTTAGGGTTAGGGTTAGGGTTAGGGTTAGGGTTAGGGTTAGGGTTAGGGTTAGGGTTAGGGTTAGGGTTAGGGTTAGGGTTAGGGTTAGGGTTAGGGTTAGGGTTAGGGTTAGGGTTAGGGTTAGGGTTAGGGTTAGGGTTAGGGTTAGGGTTAGGGTTAGGGTTAGGGTTAGGGTTAGGGTTAGGGTTAGGGTTAGGGTTAGGGTTAGGGTTAGGGTTAGGGTTAGGGTTAGGGTTAGGGTTAGGGTTAGGGTTAGGGTTAGGGTTAGGGTTAGGGTTAGGGTTAGGGTTAGGGTTAGGGTTAGGGTTAGGGTTAGGGTTAGGGTTAGGGTTAGGGTTAGGGTTAGGGTTAGGGTTAGGGTTAGGGTTAGGGTTAGGGTTAGGGTTAGGGTTAGGGTTAGGGTTAGGGTTAGGGTTAGGGTTAGGGTTAGGGTTAGGGTTAGGGTTAGGGTTAGGGTTAGGGTTAGGGTTAGGGTTAGGGTTAGGGTTAGGGTTAGGGTTAGGGTTAGGGTTAGGGTTAGGGTTAGGGTTAGGGTTAGGGTTAGGGTTAGGGTTAGGGTTAGGGTTAGGGTTAGGGTTAGGGTTAGGGTTAGGGTTAGGGTTAGGGTTAGGGTTAGGGTTAGGGTTAGGGTTAGGGTTAGGGTTAGGGTTAGGGTTAGGGTTAGGGTTAGGGTTAGGGTTAGGGTTAGGGTTAGGGTTAGGGTTAGGGTTAGGGTTAGGGTTAGGGTTAGGGTTAGGGTTAGGGTTAGGGTTAGGGTTAGGGTTAGGGTTAGGGTTAGGGTTAGGGTTAGGGTTAGGGTTAGGGTTAGGGTTAGGGTTAGGGTTAGGGTTAGGGTTAGGGTTAGGGTTAGGGTTAGGGTTAGGGTTAGGGTTAGGGTTAGGGTTAGGGTTAGGGTTAGGGTTAGGGTTAGGGTTAGGGTTAGGGTTAGGGTTAGGGTTAGGGTTAGGGTTAGGGTTAGGTTAGGGTTAGGGTTAGGGTTAGGGTTAGGGTTAGGGTTAGGGTTAGGGTTAGGGTTAGGGTTAGGGTTAGGGTTAGGGTTAGGGTTAGGGTTAGGGTTAGGGTTAGGGTTAGGGTTAGGGTTAGGGTTAGGGTTAGGGTTAGGGTTAGGGTTAGGGTTAGGGTTAGGGTTAGGGTTAGGGTTAGGGTTAGGGTTAGGGTTAGGGTTAGGGTTAGGGTTAGGGTTAGGGTTAGGGTTAGGGTTAGGGTTAGGGTTAGGGTTAGGGTTAGGGTTAGGGTTAGGGTTAGGGTTAGGGTTAGGTTAGGGTTAGGGTTAGGGTTAGGGTTAGGGTTAGGGTTAGGGTTAGGGTTAGG
>NW_026526961.1:0-2500 GCF_024362965.1 Panthera pardus | reverse complement strand
GGTTAGGGTTAGGGTTAGGGTTAGGGTTAGGGTTAGGGTTAGGGTTAGGGTTAGGGTTAGGGTTAGGGTTAGGGTTAGGGTTAGGGTTAGGGTTAGGGTTAGGGTTAGGGTTAGGGTTAGGGTTAGGGTTAGGGTTAGGGTTAGGGTTAGGGTTAGGGTTAGGGTTAGGGTTAGGGTTAGGGTTAGGGTTAGGGTTAGGGTTAGGGTTAGGGTTAGGGTTAGGGTTAGGGTTAGGGTTAGGGTTAGGGTTAGGGTTAGGGTTAGGGTTAGGGTTAGGGTTAGGGTTAGGGTTAGGGTTAGGGTTAGGGTTAGGGTTAGGGTTAGGGTTAGGGTTAGGGTTAGGGTTAGGGTTAGGGTTAGGGTTAGGGTTAGGGTTAGGGTTAGGGTTAGGGTTAGGGTTAGGGTTAGGGTTAGGGTTAGGGTTAGGGTTAGGGTTAGGGTTAGGGTTAGGGTTAGGGTTAGGGTTAGGGTTAGGGTTAGGGTTAGGGTTAGGGTTAGGGTTAGGGTTAGGGTTAGGGTTAGGGTTAGGGTTAGGGTTAGGGTTAGGGTTAGGGTTAGGGTTAGGGTTAGGGTTAGGGTTAGGGTTAGGGTTAGGGTTAGGGTTAGGGTTAGGGTTAGGGTTAGGGTTAGGGTTAGGGTTAGGGTTAGGGTTAGGGTTAGGGTTAGGGTTAGGGTTAGGGTTAGGGTTAGGGTTAGGGTTAGGGTTAGGGTTAGGGTTAGGGTTAGGGTTAGGGTTAGGGTTAGGGTTAGGGTTAGGGTTAGGGTTAGGGTTAGGGTTAGGGTTAGGGTTAGGGTTAGGGTTAGGGTTAGGGTTAGGGTTAGGGTTAGGGTTAGGGTTAGGGTTAGGGTTAGGGTTAGGGTTAGGGTTAGGGTTAGGGTTAGGGTTAGGGTTAGGGTTAGGGTTAGGGTTAGGGTTAGGGTTAGGGTTAGGGTTAGGGTTAGGGTTAGGGTTAGGGTTAGGGTTAGGGTTAGGGTTAGGGTTAGGGTTAGGGTTAGGGTTAGGGTTAGGGTTAGGGTTAGGGTTAGGGTTAGGGTTAGGGTTAGGGTTAGGGTTAGGGTTAGGGTTAGGGTTAGGGTTAGGGTTAGGGTTAGGGTTAGGGTTAGGGTTAGGGTTAGGGTTAGGGTTAGGGTTAGGGTTAGGGTTAGGGTTAGGGTTAGGGTTAGGGTTAGGGTTAGGGTTAGGGTTAGGGTTAGGGTTAGGGTTAGGGTTAGGGTTAGGGTTAGGGTTAGGGTTAGGGTTAGGGTTAGGGTTAGGGTTAGGGTTAGGGTTAGGGTTAGGGTTAGGGTTAGGGTTAGGGTTAGGGTTAGGGTTAGGGTTAGGGTTAGGGTTAGGGTTAGGGTTAGGGTTAGGGTTAGGGTTAGGGTTAGGGTTAGGGTTAGGGTTAGGGTTAGGGTTAGGGTTAGGGTTAGGGTTAGGGTTAGGGTTAGGGTTAGGGTTAGGGTTAGGGTTAGGGTTAGGGTTAGGGTTAGGGTTAGGGTTAGGGTTAGGGTTAGGGTTAGGGTTAGGGTTAGGGTTAGGGTTAGGGTTAGGGTTAGGGTTAGGGTTAGGGTTAGGGTTAGGGTTAGGGTTAGGGTTAGGGTTAGGGTTAGGGTTAGGGTTAGGGTTAGGGTTAGGGTTAGGGTTAGGGTTAGGGTTAGGGTTAGGGTTAGGGTTAGGGTTAGGGTTAGGGTTAGGGTTAGGGTTAGGGTTAGGGTTAGGGTTAGGGTTAGGGTTAGGGTTAGGGTTAGGGTTAGGGTTAGGGTTAGGGTTAGGGTTAGGGTTAGGGTTAGGGTTAGGGTTAGGGTTAGGGTTAGGGTTAGGGTTAGGGTTAGGGTTAGGGTTAGGGTTAGGGTTAGGGTTAGGGTTAGGGTTAGGGTTAGGGTTAGGGTTAGGGTTAGGGTTAGGGTTAGGGTTAGGGTTAGGGTTAGGGTTAGGGTTAGGGTTAGGGTTAGGGTTAGGGTTAGGGTTAGGGTTAGGGTTAGGGTTAGGGTTAGGGTTAGGGTTAGGGTTAGGGTTAGGGTTAGGGTTAGGGTTAGGGTTAGGGTTAGGGTTAGGGTTAGGGTTAGGGTTAGGGTTAGGGTTAGGGTTAGGGTTAGGGTTAGGGTTAGGGTTAGGGTTAGGGTTAGGGTTAGGGTTAGGGTTAGGGTTAGGGTTAGGGTTAGGGTTAGGGTTAGGGTTAGGGTTAGGGTTAGGGTTAGGGTTAGGGTTAGGGTTAGGGTTAGGGTTAGGGTTAGGGTTAGGGTTAGGGTTAGGGTTAGGGTTAGGGTTAGGGTTAGGGTTAGGGTTAGGGTTAGGGTTAGGGTTAGGGTTAGGGTTAGGGTTAGGGTTAGGGTTAGGGTTAGGGTTAGGGTTAGGGTTAGGGTTAGGGTTAGGGTTAGGGTTAGGGTTAGGGTTAGGGTTAGGGTTAGGGTTAGGGTTAGGGTTAGGGTTAGGGTTAGGGTTAGGGTTAGGGTTAGGGTTAGGGTTAGGGTTAGGGTTAGGGTTAGGGTTAGGGTTAGGGTTAGGGTTAGGGTTAGGGTT
>NW_026526960.1:0-8548 GCF_024362965.1 Panthera pardus | reverse complement strand
CTGTGCCCCGAGCCTCCTGTCCTCCCAGCCAGCCTCCCCCGCCTCCTCCCTGCCCCGAGCCTCCTGTCCTCGCAGCCGGCCTCCCCCACCCCTCCTCCCTGTGCCCCAAGCCTCCTGTCCTCCCAGCCGGACTCTCCCGCCTCCTCCCTGCCCCGAGCCTCCTGTCCTCGCAGCCAGCCTCCCCCGCCTCCTCCCTGCCCCGAGCCTCCTGTCCTCGCAGCCGGCCTCCACCACCCCTCCTCCCTGTGCCCCGAGCCTCCTGTCCTCCCAGCCGGACTCTCCCGCCTCCTCCCTGCCCCGAGCCTCCTGTCCTCCCAGCCAGCCTCCCCCGCCTCCTCCCTGTGCCCCGAGCCTCCTGTCCTCCCAGCCGGCCTCCCTCCTCCTCCTCCATGCCCTGAGCCTCCTGTCCTCACAGCCGGCCTCCCTCCTTCTCCTCCCTGCCCTGAGCCTCCTGTCCTCCCAGAGGCCTCCCCCGCCTCCTCCCTGCCCCAAGCCTCCTGTCCTCTCAGCCTCCTGTCCTTGCAGCCAGCCTCCCCCACCCCTTATCCCTGTGCCCCGAGTCTCCTGTCCTTGCAGCGGCCTCCCCACGCCATCCCTGTGCCCCGAGCTTCCTTTTCTCCCAGCCGGCCTCCCCCCACCTCCTCCCTGTGCCCCAAGCCTCCTGTCCTCCCATCCAGCCTCTCCCGCCTCCTCCCTGCCCTGAGCCTCCTGTCCTCCCAGCCGGCCTCCCCCGCCTCCTCCCAGCCCCGAGCCTCCTGTCCTCACAGCCGGCCTCCCCCGCCTCCTCCCTGCCCTGAGCCTCCTGTCCTCCCAGCCGGCCTCCCCCGCCTCCTCCCTAACCCCCGAGCCTCCTGTCCTCACAGCCAGCCTCCCCTCGCCATCCCTGTGCCCCGAGCCTCCTGTCCTCCCAGCCAGCCTCCCCCGCCTCCCTGCCCTGAGCCTCCTGTCCTCGCAGCCTCCTGTCCTCGCAGCAGGCCTCCCCCCACCTCCCCGTGCCCTGAGCCTCTTGTCCTCGCAGCCTCCTGTCCTCGCAGCCGGCCTCTCCCCTGCTCCTTCCTCCTCCTCCAGTTGGTGCCCTGCTTCCTGCAGTGCCTTCCCTCCTCACTCCCTTCCTCCCTCATTGCCTCCCCCCTTCTTGCCCACCTCCCTCACTGCCCCCCATGCCCTCCCCCTCACTGCCTCCCCCTGCCTGCCTTCCCCATCACTACCTCCTGCTGCCTGCGCTCACCCTCTCACTGCCTCCCCCTGCCTGCCCTCACCTTCACTACCTTCCGCTGACTGCCCTCCTCCTTCACTGCCCCCTCACTGCCTGCCACTGCCTGCCTCCCCCTTCACTGCCTCCCCCAGCCTGCCCTCCCCCTCACTGCCTGCCCCTGCCTGCCCTCCTCCCTCACTGCCCCCCCACTGCCCTCCCTTTCACTGCCTCCCCCTTCCTGCCCTCCCTCACTGCCCCCCCCACTGCCCTCACTTTCACTGCCTCCCCCTGCCTGCCCTCCCCCTCACTGCCCTCCCCCCTCACTTCCTCCCCCTGCCTGCCCTCCCCCTCACTGCCCTCCTCCCTCACTGCCCCCCCACTGCCCTCCCCGTCACTGCCCTCCCCCCTCACTGCCTCCTCCTGCCTGCCCTCCCTCACTGCCCCCACACTGCCCTCCCCCCTCACTGCCTCCCCCTGCCTGCCCTCCCTCACTGTCCCCACACTGCCCTCCCTCTCAGTGCCTCCCCCTCACTGCCCCCCCTCACTACCTCCCCCTGCCTGCCCTCCCCCTCACTGCCTCCCCCTGCCTGCCCTCCCTCTCACTGCCTCCCCCTGCCTGCCCTCCCTCACTGCCCCCACACTGCCCTCCCTCTCAGTGCCTCCCCCTGCCTGCCCTCCCCGTCACTGCCCCCCCACTACCTCCCCCTGTCTGCCCTCCCCGCTCACTGCCTCCTCCTGCCTGCCCTCCCCCCCACTGCCCTCCCTCTCACTACCTCCCCCTGCCTGCCCTCCTCCCTCACTGCCCCCCCACTGCCCTCCCTCTCACTGCCTCCCCCTGCCTGCCCTCCCCCTCACTGCCCTCCCCCTCACTGCCCTCCCCCCCTCACTGCCCCCCCACTGCCCTCCCTCCTCACTGCCTCCCCCTGCCTGCCCTCCCTCTCACTGCTTCCCCCTGCCTGCCCTCCCCTTCACTGCCCTCCCCCTCAGTGCCTCCCGCTGCCTGCCCTCTTCCCTCACTGCCCCCCCACTGCCCTCCCTCTCACTGCCTCCCCCTGCCTGCCCTCCCCCTCACTGCCTCCCCCTGCCTGCCCTCCCCCTGCCTGCCCTCCCCCTCACTGCCTCCCCCTGCCTGCCCTCCCCCCCACTGCCCTCCCTCTCACTACCTCCCCCTGCCTGCCCTCCCCCCTCACTGCCCTCCCCGCCAGGACACCGGTCTGCTCCTGCAGCAGCATCAGGTGGCCGTCTCGTGTCCCAGCTCCGCAGAATGCGGAGTCTGGGCGAGACGTGCGCCTGCAGGTTGGACTGTGCTGCCTGGTCTCTGCCAGCCGGGGCAGCTGGAGGCAGGGTCGTCGGGGGTCGTGTGCGTCTGTCCGTCCGCAGCCTCGGGCGGGCGTGTGTGGTGGCAGAAGGTGCCACGCGCACTCCTCGTGACAGATGCTGTCGAGCGCTGCCGGGGGCCAGCGGCCCGCGGGGACAGGCAGCCGGCTTCGTGAGGGCGGCCGCGAGGGCGCCGTGACGCTCCCCTGCCTCGGCGTCCCCGGACCCGGCTGGCGTGTGGCCCTAGGCCGACCCCGAGCACACGTGTCCTCAGCCGTCAACCCGAGCGATCGTGTCTGCTCGCGGGACTCGAAAATGCAGCCCCGTCTTGCGTGCGAAGTGGCCACTGCAGCCGCCCCACCGGCCACCGCGCCCACACCTGGGATGCGCGGACGTCACCGCGCTGAGACGCTACGTCATACGTGGCGCCACCTCAGGTCTGCCCAGGGCGGCGGCTTTGGCTCTGCGATGACTCCTGTGCCCGTGACTTTCTGGCGACCAGGACCGTGGGGTTGAGGTTCTGTGTGTGAGGGACCCGCGTGTCGGGGTGGAGGGCATGTCCTTGTAAGACTGTGTGTGTGTGTGTGTGTGTGTGTGTGTGTGTCTGAGGGACCCGCGTGTCAGGGTGGAGGGCGCATCCTTGTAAGAATGTGTGTGTGTGTGTGTGTGTGTCTGAGGGACCCGCGTGTCGGGGTGGAGGGCGCATCCTTGTAAGAATGTGTGTGTGTGTGTGTGTGTGTGTGTGTGTGTGTGTGTGTGTGTGTGTGTTTGAGGGACCCGCGTGTCGGGGTGGAGGGCACGTCCTTGTAAGAATGTGTGTGTGTGTGTGTGTGTGTGTGTGTGTGTGTGTGTGTGTCTGAGGGACCCGCGTGTCGGGGTGGAGGGCGCATCCTTGTAAGAATGTGTGTGTGTGTGTGTGTGTGTGTGTGTGTGTGTGTGTCTGAGGGACCCGCGTGTCGGGGTGGAGGGCACGTCCTGGTAAGAGTGTGTGTGTGTGTGTGTGTGTGTGTGTGTGTGTGTGTGTCTGAGGGACCCGCGTGTCAGGGTGGAGGGCACGTCCTGGTAAGAGAGTGTGTGTGTGTGTGTGTGTGTGTGTGTCTGAGGGACCCGCGTGTCGGGGTGGAGGGCGCATCCTTGTAAGAATGTGTGTGTGTGTGTGTGTGTGTGTGTGTGTTTGAGGGACCCGCGTGTCGGGGTGGAGGGCGCATCCTTGTAAGAATGTGTGTGTGTGTGTGTGTGTGTGTGTTTGAGGGACCTGCGTGTCGGGGTGGAGGGCACGTCCTTGTAAGAATGTGTGTGTATGCGCGCGTGTGTGTGTGCGCGCGTGTGTGTGCGCGCGCGCGCGAGGAACCCGCGTGTCGGGGTGGAGGGCACGTCCCTGTGCAGGAAGCATGTGTGTGGGAACAAGCGGTTACACGCATAAGCCGCACACGAAGTTCACCCTTTCCTGGATGCAGCCGTCTGGTCATCTGTGTCCACCTGGCTCATCCCTGGGGACGCGGGGACCACGGGGCTGGCTCTGAACCCCTGGGGGCTGCGGGGGGACCACAAAGTTGGTGCTGCCCCCACCATGGGCCTGCAGGCAGGGTCTTCCCGAGCATCCATGCCGGTCAGCCCGGGCCTCACCGGTTCCCGTCCTGGGGTCCTGAGGGGCCACCTGCAACGCAGGGGTGAAGGCGGCTATGTGGGGAGGACCTGTGGAGGACTGGCGCTCACTCTCGCGTCGTGTGACCCGTAGGGATCGTGTGCGGTCCTGTGTGCACGGTGGGTCCGAGGTGTGACCCACAGGGAGCGTGTGCGGTCCCGTGTGCACATTGAGTCCAGGTCTGTGTGACCCCCCCCCCCGGGAGTGTGTGCCGTCCTGTGTGCACGTCGGGTTCGGGGCTGTGTGACCCCCCACCGGGAGTGTGTCCTGTGTGCACGTCCTGTGTGCACGTCGGGTCCGGGGTGTTGTGTGACCCACAGGAAGCGTGTGCGGTCGTCTGTGCACGTCGGGTCTGTGGTGCTCGGTGCACTTCGTTAGAGCCGCTGGCTCTGCTCGTCACATTAGCTGAGGCCACGCACGTTTCCCGGTCCTCACGGCCTGCCGTCTGCTTTGTCTCAGGTTCAGACGAAGAAGGAGGAGCCCCTGCCGCCCGCCAGCAGCGAAAGCATCCCCGCGTTCTACTTCCCTCGCGGCCGTCCCCAGGACACCGTGAACGTAGACGCGGTCATCGCCAAGATCGAGCGGACTTTCGCCCAGTTCCCGCACGAGAGGGCCACCGTGGAGGACATGGGCCGCGTGGCCAAGGTGGGTGCCCCTGCGTGAGAGCGGCACACGTTCCTCAGCCCCTCCGCGGGCTCGCGGCTCGGGGTCCTGCTTACGCACGTCGTCGGAACGGTAGTCCCGGACACGGGAGAACCCAGGTGTGTGTGGATGCCCTCCCGGGATCAGCGGGTGTGAACGTGTGCGCGTCTTAGGGACCCGGCGCCTAGAGGCCCTGCGCACGCCTTCCCCGGCCCCTCCGACCCCGTGTCTCTCCCTGTCCAGGGTGCCGTTCCTGTGAGCGGGTGGCACTGGCCCACGGTCCACGCTTGCACCCCGTGGAGTGAGGTGGTGGCTCGGCCGAGCTGCCGCCGCCTTGTGTGCGCTTCCGCGCCCCCGTGTGTCCGCACACGGTGCGTTCCAGGAGCGTTGATGCGTGCAGACGTGACCCGGCCGGGTCCAGGGTCGCCGCACACCCGAGACCTCTCTCCCGGACTTGCGTGGCTGGGGTCACGTGGGAATGCCGCCCGATGCTTGTGGAGCCACGAAACCTCTCCCGGACCGCCTGCACGGTTTCGTGGCACCCAGCAGTGTGTGCGGTTCCCCTGCCTCTGCTCCCGTGCCAGCATGAGCCATCTCTCTGATCGCAGATGTGTGTGCGCTGGGGCCTCGTTGTGGGTCTGGCTTGCCCTTTTCCCTGAGGACGGACGACCGCGACCGTGTTTCACGCGTGTGTTGGCCGTATGCCCACCTCTGGACCCACGCGTGTCTACGGCCTTTGCCCCGTGTCTCAAGTGGTTGTCGTTTCAGCGTGAATATTAAGAGTCTCTGTGTCCAGACACGCGTCCCTCATCACTTACGTGGTGTAAACGTGTTTCCTCCTGTTCCCTTGGTGCGTATTCCCCTCCTAGGTCATGTCCTATGCCACACAGAAAGCCTTTCGTGTTGATGAATTTCATTTTATGTACTTTTTCCTTCATTGCTCGTGCTTTTTGGGTCCTAGCAAGAATTTATTGCCAAATCTCAGTCGTGAAGGTTTTTTGTTTATATTCGTATGAGTGTTACAGTTTTACTTATGCACGTATCTTGAGTTTTGTATACGGTGATATCGGGGCACAACTTCATCGGTTTTTTTTCTTTTTAATTTCATTTCTAAGTAACATCTACCCCTGGTGTGGGGCTCGAATGCACGACCCCGAGATCAAGAGCTCCACAGTGCGCCGACTGAGCCAGCCGGGCGCCCACCAACGTCATCTCTGTGTGTGTCCAAATCCAGGGGTCCCTTCGCCACTGCTGGAGGAGACCCTTCCTTCCCCGTTGACTGGTCTCGTGTCCCTCATTGGAAATCAGTGCATCGTCACATGCGGGTTGATTAGCGGGCGCTGATCCTGTCCCGTGGCCCTGTGTTTCTGTTGTCGTGCCAGAACCACACTGTCTAGATTAGTTGCTTTGTAGTAGGTTTCTGAACAGGGCCGCATAGCACATCCGAGTCTTCTCGTTCAAGATGTTTCAGGCGGCGCGAGGCTCTGTGTGAATTTCAGCACCGACCTCTCGGTTTCTACAAAGATGCCAGCAGGCATCTGAGGAGGGTCACTGGGAATCTGTGCGTCGTCTCGGGAAGTGTGGGCGCTCCGGTCTACGAACGGAGGTTTTCTGTCTGTTCATTTACATCTTTACCGTTTCTTAGAAGCGTTTGGTGGTTTTCAGGTGTCCCTGGCACGTCTTTTACTACGTTTCTTCTGGAGCACGTTACTGTTTTCGATACTTGTGTGACTGGAATTGTTTTCTACGTGTTCACGTTGTTCACTGCAAGTGTGTAGAAATGGAGCGGATTACTGTGCATCGATCTTGTGTCCCGCAGCCTTCGAGGCTCACGGATTAGTTCCAGTGCTGCTCTGGCATAGTCACCAGGGTTTCACAGACGCACGATCGCGTCCTTCACACGTGCAAGTAGCTTGACTTCTTCCTCCCCGGTGTGGATGTGGCCCGTTTCTTCACGGTGTCCGACTGCTGTGCGAGCGCGTCCCGTGTGGCACGAGAGACCAGCGGAATCGTGGGCAGTCCTCTTGGTTTAGAGGGGCAAACATCCGCTCTTCCGGCAGCATCAGGCCCGACTTTGGTCGTGGGGTTCTCACAGGTACCGCTGTCAGGCTGAGGATGTTTGTTGCCACCACTGGTGTGTGGTGTTTATTTGGAAAGGATATTGAATTCCTCACATGCGTTTTCTGAATCTGCTAAGACGGTTTTTGTGCTGAGACCGTGTATTCTGTGAGCTGATTTTTCCGTGGTTAAACCAACCTTGCATTCCTGGGGTGCTTCCCGCTTGGTCTGGGTGCATAGTCCTCTTTATACATTGCTGGATTCTGTTTGCGCGTATTTTGTTGTTGATTTTGGTTTATTTATATTCTTAGGTGGTCCTGTTTGTACTTTTCTCATGATTCCTTTGTGTGGTTTCAGTGTTCGGGTTACACTTGTGTTAGAGGATCAGTTGGGGATTGGCTTTTTATATTTTTTAAACTAAAAAAAATGTTTCCCCCCCCCCTAAAAAAATTTTTTTTAAGTTTGTTTACTTTGAGAGAGACAGAACGTGAGTCAAGGAGGGGTAGAGAGAGAGAGAATCCCGAGCAGGCTCCACACCGTCAGCATGGGACCCGACATGGGACTTGAACTCTCAAAAGTGCGAGGTCATGACCTGAGGCGGTTGGCTCCTTAAAACATTGGTAAAAGCATGTGCTTCTGAGGTCCAGACCAAAGAGCCAGACGTATTCAGGGAGGTACAGGTTCTGTCCAAGCGTCTTCATCTCTGTGGTCTTCCTGCACCCAGAACGAGCAGTGTTCATGGCGTTGGTTTACCTGCTGCTTGTTTCATGTTCCGATGTTCAGCACTTCTCTACGCCTAGACGCGCGTGCCGTGAAAGACGTACGTACGTGAGAAAGTTCACACATGTCTAATTTCATACCTTTCTCAGGTACACAGCATGGTGTTGTGCACAAGGGTGTTTCCTCGCCGAACGTTGTGTTGGCGCTCGCGGCTCGTCCGTCCAGGCGGTTCCCGCTCTGCCCGTAGCGTGGGACCACGGACATCCCCGACCGTGTGGGCCGAAGCCAGGCAGTGCCGTCCGGCGGAAGTGACACGCATGCTGGGACCGTTCAGACCTGTCTGTCAAGGCGTGGAAACCTCGCTTATGGGGCGCCGTAAGCGTGTTGGGAAACGGAGACGATCGCGAGACCAATACTCCACGTTAGAAACACTGTGAACGCCGAAGTGTTTAATTACCTGGCAAAACCCTAACGAGCGCCCTCGAGCACGGCGCGTCCCTGTGTCACATGGCGTGTGGTGCAGAGTGAGCGCCTCGTCTCTGCCTCGGCCCGTTGTCCCGCCTGACTCCATTCTGCTTCCAACATTGAACCCTTTGTACTTCCCGCGTCGTGAAACCTCTGAGACTTCCCTTCGCGCGGAGTTGGTCTCTGGGACGCATCCGAGTTTTCCGGTGCAGGCTCGCCTGTGTCGATCACCGGCCCTCGCCGAGCTCCCCGGCTGCACGCCAGGGCTCCTCGCCCCGCGGCAGTGGCCGGGCGCCTCTGGTCAGCGTCTGCCGGGGTCCGTCCCGTCCCGCCCAAGCCCCGCACGCCCCGTCCCCTTCCTTCCGGAACTCGGCGAACAAGCCGCCCGATCCGTGGCTGCGGCAGGAGCCTGTGTGAACGTGTGTGTGAGTCGCTGGGCTTGACACGAGCTGAGCTCTCTCGGCCCGCTGGCTGGTGAAGAAGTCGGTTTCGGCGGTAAGAAGCAG
>NW_026526959.1:0-3249 GCF_024362965.1 Panthera pardus | reverse complement strand
GCTCCTGGCACTATACCCCCAGTAGGGCCATTGTCACCCCACAAGGCTGAGTAGAGGGGTCTAAGGAGGGTCCCAGTTAGGCTGAGTTTTGGGTGCCAGTGCCACTCCTCGGTTAGACTTCAAGAAGTCCCCTGTGGAGCTCCTTCTGGTCTTTGGAAATGACATGGTGATGTTCCAGGTTCCATGCCACGTAATCCTCCTCCGCTTCTCGGCCCCATGTCCGTCATGCCCTTAGACTTAGGAATTGGGTCCCCATTAGGAGAAAGCTTTTGCCAAGGTTAAGGTTCGTTCCATGGATGTTGCCAGGGCCAAAGCGACACCAGTGCCGTGATCACCCTGAGGGCTGAATGAGGGTCCATGCGCGGTTGCGAGTCATGTGTAGGGTTAGGGTTAGAGTTGGGGTGAGTTTTAGTTTGAGCGGTATGTGAGTGTCACAGTTAAGGTTAGGGTTAGGTCCCAGGAAGCTCCAAGCGCTGAACCTCCGCAGTGTAGTGGTCTCCCCAGAGGAATGTGTGTGGGTCTCATCAGAATTGGCTGCTTAGGCTTAGTCGTTGTGTTCCAGGACCAGCCTCGTGTGTGTGCCATCTTCAGTTGGGCCTCATCAGCCCCCTTGTGCTGCTCCATGCGGGCATTGGAAATGTCATGATGATGTTCGATGTTCCATGTGGAGTAATTCTGCACTGCTTTGGGCCATTTGTTTGTGGTGTTCTCAGAGATAGGAATTGGGTCCCCATCTAGAAAGATCCTTAACTAGGGTTAATGTTCTGACCAGGGACTTCGCCAGTGTGGATGTGACACCATTCCTGTGTGTCGTGTGCGTTGGGTTAGGGTTTGGGATTGGGTTTGGTGTTAGGGGTTAGGGTTAGGGTTAGGGTTGGTGTTAGGGGATAGTGTTAGGGGATAGAGTTAGGTTTATGCATTAGGGTTATGTTTAGGGTTATGCTTAAGGGTTAGGGTTTGGAGTTAGAGTTAGGTTTAGGCATTAGGTTTGGGCTTGCGTTAGGCTTAGGTTTAGAGTTATTGTTTGGGTTTGAGAGTTAGGATAATGGTTAGATGGTGGGGTTAGGGTAAGTTGATAGCATTAGTGTTAGGGTTTGCATTAGGTTTAGGGATAAGGTGAAGTCTAGGTCTAGGACTTGCGTTCGGGTTATGGGTTTGGAGATTCGATTCGCGGTTAGCGTTAGGGTTAGTGTTAGAGTTTTATGGTTATGGTTAGGGTTAGTTTTATGTTTTATAATTTTAGGGATAGTGGGTATAGTTAGAGCATTAGGGTTAGGGTTTTAGGGTTAGAGTTATAGAGTTACAGTAGGAGATTTAGTCACAAGTTTAGGGTTAGTTCAGGGTTTGTTTACTTTCTCAGTTCGGTAGGGTTAGGTTTGGGTTTAGGCGTAGGGATAGGGACTGGGTTTAGTATTTGGGTTCTGGTTAGGGTTAGCTGTTATGTTTAGGTGTTGGGATTTGGGTTATTGTTAGGGTTAGGTCTAGGACAAGAAGTAAGTTATGTTTACACTCCCACTTGGAGCGGGGAGATGTTTATCCGTGGACACCGCCCTGCATCTGGGAGGGAGTGTGTTCATTTTTTTCGCCCCTGTCTCTGTGCACTGGAGGTTGTTTTTGCCTTGCTCCATTCTTGCTTGGCTCTGGAGTGTTTCACACCGCCACGCTGCCTCTCTCGGTATGATAGGATTTCACGTACTGCCTCATCTGTTTTTGATGCATCGGATGCATAGTTTTAATCTCTATATCATTTATTTCTTTTTTGATTTTAATTATTTTCTTCATTCTGTCCTTTGTGAGTTTTGTTTGTTGTCCTTTGTCTGGTTTTTATTTTATAAAATTATGGTGTTTACTTCAGTTTTTGGTTTTTTTTTTGTTTCTTTTTTTCCTGAGGCAGACATGTATTGTTATAAACTTCCCTGTTAGAACCAGTTTTCCTGCTTTACAGAAATTTGGATTGTTGTATTTTCATTTTCATTTGTTTTCATTTTTTTTTGTATTTTCTCTTTTATTTGTTGGTTGAGCCATTGATTGTTTAGTAGCATGTTATTTAACTTTCATGATTTTGTGCCTTTTCCGGAATTTTTTTTGTTTGTTTGTTTCAGACTTCTAGTTTCATAGCATTGTGGTCTGAAAAGACACATGGTATGGTGTCGATCGGTTTGATTTTGTTTTGGCTTGTTTTATGACCTTTTTATCGAGTGTGGGGAATGTTCTATGTGCACGTGAAACGAATGTGTATTGTGCTGTTTTAAGATGGAATGTCTAAAATATATTGGGTAAGTCCATCTGGTCTACTCTATCATTCAAAGTCTCTACTTCCTTTGTGATTTTCTGATGGAAAAATCTCTCCATTGATGTCATTGGGGTGTTAAAGTGCCCTACTATTATTGGATCACTATCAATTCTTTAGTTTTGGACTGCTTTGTGTATTTGAATGCTCTCAGATTGAGCACATATATGTTTCCAATTGTTCTTTTTGTTGGATTGTATCTTTTATTATTATATTGTCCTTCTTTGTCTCTTGTTACAGTTTTATTTTTAAATCTATTTTGTCTGATAAAGGTACTGCTACTGCAGATTTCTTTTGAAACCTTAGTTCTATAATTAGTCTCTTGTAGGTAGAAGATAGATGGGTCCTATATATTTACTCATTCTATCATCCAGTGCCTTTTATTATGAAGAGGGAGAGCACAGGCATGGGAGGGCGGGGAGGGGGGAATGAGGGAAGAGAGAGACAGAGAGAGAGGGAGAGAGAGAATGAGAATGAGAATGAATCCTCACCAAGTTCCATGCTCAGTGCAGAGCCCAGTTGGGGCTCAATCCCATGATCCTGCGATCATAGCCTGAACCGAAATCAAGAGTCGAAATCTCAAGCGATTGAGCCATCCAGTTGCCCCTCTCACCCAGTGCCTTTGATTTGAGCATTTATTCTGTTTCTATTCAAAGTAATTGATAGACATGTACTTGTCCTATTATTACTTGATATTGGTTATTTCTGATTTTTTCTGATCCTTTGTTCTCTTTCTCTTTTTTTGATTTGCTGGGTTTCTTCACAATTTCACAGTTGAAATTGTTTGTCTTTATACTCTGCATATGTATTAGTAGTGTTTGATTTGTGGGTATTATTAGGTTTGTACCTAACCACTTCTGCATATAGGAGTCTATATTAAGTTGATAGTTGTTTAAGTTTGAACCAGTTGTTTACTCCTCTCCTCCCCGTTTTGTAGCTATGTAGTGTTCCTATTTCGA
>NW_026526958.1:0-15830 GCF_024362965.1 Panthera pardus | reverse complement strand
CTCTCTTTTCCTCTATTCCTGCCCCTTCCTTGTTTGTGCTCTCTGTCTCTCTGTCTCTCTCAAAATAAACTGAAAACAAATTTAGTGGCATGGAATACCTTATTTATGCGAGATTTCCTCCCTGATGGAATGGCAGTGGTCTATCAGTTAAATTTCCAGCAATGACTAGGAATTTCATTGTTGACCGGTTAAAGGTTACATTCCTACAGGAGTAAATTTAGGGTTAGTGACATGACGCCTTAACGTAAGTAACTCCATGATGGCAGGCGCTGGGTTCATGGAGGCTGCATTGCCTCGGGCAGTGGGTTCACTGTAGGCAGCAGTGCGTCGGAAAGTGTGTTTACAGGTGTCAGCAGTGCTTCGGGTGGTAAGTTTACTGGAGGCTGCAGTGACACTGGCAGTGGGTTCACTGTAGGCTGCACTGCATCGGGCAGTGCATTCACTGGAGGCTGCATTGCCCCAGGCACTGGGTTCACTGGACAATCCATTACAGCTGGCACTGGGTTCACAGGAGGCTGCAGTGCAGTGGTCACTGGGTTCACTGGAGGCTCCAGTGACGCAGGAACTGGATTCACTGGAAGCTGCAGTGCCGCCATCACTGGCTTTACTAGAGTGTGCAGTGCCATGGGTACTGGCTTCACTTGAGGCTGCAGTGGCGCGGACACTTGGTTCACTGGAGGGTGCAGTGCCACAGGCACTGTCTTCAATGGAGGGTGCAGTGCCAGGGACACTGGCCTCACTGGAGGTAGACCCGCAGGCCCTGGGTTCAGTGCAGGCTGCAGTGACGCGGTCACTGGGTTCACTGGAGGGTGCATTGCCGCGGGCACTTTGTTCACTGGAGGCTGCAGTGCCATGGGCAATGGGATCCCTGGAACCTGCAGTGCAGTCGGAACTGGGTTCACTGCAGGGTGCAGTGCTGTGGTCACTGGATTCACTGCACACTGCAGTGCACGGATCACTAGAATAACTGGAGGCTGCAGTGCAGTGGGCTCGTGTTTCACTGGAGGCTCTAATGCCACGGGCACTGGTTTACTGGCAGCTGCCGTGCTGCGGACCCAATGTTCAATGGAGATTTCAGTACGGCAGGCACTGGCTTCAATTGAGGCTGCAGAGCCGTGGGGACTGGGTTCATTGCAGGCTGCAGTGCCGCGGGCACTTTGTACACTGGATGGTGTAGTGCCATGGGCAGTGGGTTCACTGGAGGATGCATTGCGGCAGGCATTTTGTTCACTGGATGTTGAAGTGCCATGGGTCCTGGGATCCCTGGAACCTGCAGTGCATTCGCGACAAGGTTCATAGCAGGGTGCAGTGCCGCGGGCAGTGGGTTCACAGCAGGATCCAGTGCCAAGGGGACTGAGTTCACTGGATGCTGCAGTGCCGCGGGAAATGGGTTCACAGCATGGTGCAGTTCCGCGGGCACTGGGTTCACAGGAGGGTGCAGTGCGGCAGGAACTGCCTTCAATTGAGGGTGCAGTGCCGTGGTCAGTGGGTTCACTGGAGGCGGCAGTTCTGCGGCAATTGGTTTACTTGAGGCTGCATACAAGCGGGTACTGGGTTCACTGCATGGTGCAGTGCTGCGGGCACTTTGTTCACTGGATGGTGTAGTGCCGTGGGGACTGTCTTCACTGGAATGTAGAGACCCACAGGCCCTGGGTTCACTGCAGGCTGCAGTGCCGCAGGCACTGGGTTCATTTGACGGTGCATTGCCGCAGGCACTTTTTTCACTGGAGGCTGAACTGCCATGGGCACTTGGATCCTTGAAACCTGCAGTGCAGTCAGAACTAGGTTCACTGCAGGGTACAGTGCTGTAGGCATGCGTTCACTGCAGACTGCATTGCACGGATCCCTGGGAAAACTGGAGGCTGTCATGCTGTGGGCACGGGTTTCACTTGAGACTGCAATGCCGTGAGCACTGGCTTTACTGGCGGCTGCAATGTCGCGGACCCAAGGTTCATTGGAGAGTCTATTACTGTGGGCCCTGGCTTCAATGGAGGCTGCAGAGAAGTGGGCACTGTGTTTATAGGAGTCTGCAGTGCTGCAGGCACTTTGACATTTTTTTTTTCAACGTTTTTTTAATTTATTTTTTTGGGACAGAGAGAGACAGAGCATGAACGGGGGAGGGTCAGAGAGAGAGGGAGACACAGAATCTGAAACGGGCTCCAGGCTCTGAGCAGTCAGCACAGAGCCTGACGCGGGGCTCGAACTCACGGACCGCGAGATCGTGACCTGGCTGAAGTCGGACGCTTAACCGACTGCGCCACCCAGGCGCCCCAGCTGCAGGCACTTTGATCACTGGATGCTGTCGTGCCCTGGGCACTGGGTTCACTGGAGGGTGCATTGCCGCGGGCACTGGGTTCACTGGAGGGTGCAGGGCCATGTACACTGTGTTCACTGGAGGGGGCAGTGTCGCAGGCTGTGGGTCACTGGAGGCTGCAGTGCCGCAGGCAGTGGGTTCACTGGAGGGGGCAGTGCCGCCGGATCTGGGTTCACTGGAGGCTGCATTGCTGGGGGCAATGTGTTCACTGGATGCTGCATACAAGCTGGAAATGGTTTCACTGCATGGTGCAGTGCCGCGGGAACTGGGTTCACTGGAGGCTGCAGTGCCGCGGGCACTTGGTTCACAGCAGGCTCCAGTACCACGGGTCCTGGGTTCACTGGATGGTGCAGTGCCGTGGACACTGGGTTCACAGGAGGCTACGGTGCGTTAGGCACTGCCTTCACTGGTTGGTGCAGTGTTGCGGGAAGTGGGTTCACTGGAGGCTGCAGTGCTGCGGGCACTGTGTTCAATGCAGGGTGCATAGAAGCGGGAACTGGGTTCACCGCATGGTGCAGTTCTGCGGGCCCTGGGTTCACTGGAGGGTGCAGTGCGGCAGGCACTACCTTCATTTGAGGGTGCAGTGCCGCGGTCAGTGCGTTCACTGGAGGCTGCAGTGCTGCAGGCAATTGGTTTACTTGAGGCTGCATAGAAGTGGGAACTGGGTACACTGCAGGGTGCAGTGCTGTGGGCACTGGGTTCACTCTAGACTGCAGTGCACGGATCACTGGGATAACTGGAGGCTGCAGTGCTGTGAGCACAGTTTTCACTTGAGGCTCCAATGCCGCGGGCACTGGCTTAACGGGCAGCTGCAGTCCCACGTATGCAAGGTTCAATGGAGAGTGCAGTACGGCGGGCACTGGCTTCAATGGAGTCTGCAGAGCCGTGGGCACTGGGTTCATAACAGGCTGCAGTGCTGCGGGTACTGGGTTCACTGGAGGGTGCATTACCGCAGGCACTTTGTTCACTGGAGGCTGAAGTGCCATGGGCACTGGGATCCTTGGAACATGCAGTACAGTCGGAACAGGGTTCACAGCATGGTGCAGTGCTGTGGGGACTTGGTTCACTGCAGACTGCATTGCACGGATCCCTGGGATAACTGGAGGCTGCAGTGCTGCCAGCACGGGTTTCACTTGAGACTGCAATGCCGCGGGCACTGTCTTAACTGGCAGCTGCAGTGCCGCAGAGCCAAGGTTCAATGGAGAGTGCAGACGGGTGGGCATTGGCTTCAATGGAGGCTGCAGATCCGTGGTCACTGGGTTCATAGCAGGCAGCAATGACGCAGGCACGTTGTTCACTGGATGGTGTAGTGCCTAGGACACTGGTTTGACTGGAGGGTGCATTGATACGGGCACTGGGTTCTCTGGAGGGTTCAGTGCCACAGACACTGTGTTCACTGGAGGGGTCAGTGTCGCAGGCAGTGGGTCACTGGAGACTGCAGTGCCACAAGCAGTGGGTTCAGAACAGGCTCCAGTGCCACGGGTACTGAGTTCACTGCATGGTGCAGAGCCACGGGAACTGTGTTCACAGCATGGTGCCATTCCGCGGGCGCTGGGTTCACTGGTGTGTAGACACCTGCAGGCCCTGGGTTCACTGCAGGCCGCTGTGCCGCAGGCACTGGGTTCACTGGAGGGTGCATTGCTGCGGGCAATTTGTTCACTGGAGGCTGAATTGCCATGGGCACTGGGATCCTTGTAACCTACAGTGCAGTCGGAACTGGGTTCACTGCAGGGTGCAGTGGTGTGGGTACTGGGTTCCCAGCACAGTGCAGTGCCTGGATCACTGGAATAACTGGAGGCTGCAGTGCAGTGGGCACTTGTTTCACTGGAGGCTGCAATGCCGCGGGCACTGGCTTTACTGGCGGCTGCAGTGCCGCGGACCCAAGGTTCAATGGAGAGTGCAGTACGGTGGACACTGGCTTCAATGGAGGCTGCAGAGCCGCAGGCACTGGGTTCATAGCAGGCTGCAGTGCCACGGGCACGTTCACTGGATGGTGTAGTGCCTTGGGCACGTATTTCACTGGAGGGTGCATTGACGCAGACACTAGGTTCTCTGGAGGGTGCAGTGCCACGGACACTGTGTTCACTGGAGGGGTCAGTGTCGCAGGCAGTGGGTCACTGGAGACTGCAGTGCCACAAGCAGTGGGTTCAGAGCAGGCTCCAGTGCCACGGGTACTGAGTTCAATGCATGGTGCAGTGCCGCAGGAAGTGTGTTCATGGCATGGTGCCGTTCCACGGGCGCTGGGCTCACTGGAGGGTGCAGTGCGGCAGGCAATTTGTTCACTGGAGGCTGAATTCCCATGGGCACTGGGATCCTTGGAACCTACAGTGCAGTCGGAACTGGGTTCACTGCAGGGTGCAGTGGTGTGGGCACTGGGTTCACTGCAGTGTGCAGTGCATGGATCACTGGGATAACTGGACGATGCAGTGCTGTGGGCACGCGTTTCACTTCAGGCTGCAATGCTGCGGGCAGTGGCTTTACTGGCGGTGCAGGGCTGCGGACCCAAGGTTCAATAGAGTGCAGTACGGCGGGCACTGTCTTCAATGGAGGCTGCAGAGCCGTGGGCACTGGGTTCATAGCAGGCTGCACTGCTGCGGGCACTGGGTTCACTGGAGGGTGCATTACCGCAGGCACTATGTTCACTGGAGGCTGAAGTGCCTTGGGCACTGGGAGCCTTGGAACCTGCAGTGCAGTCGGAAATGGGTTCACTGCAGTGTCCAGAGATGTGGGAACTTGGTTCACTGCAGACTGAAGTGCACTGATCACTGGGATAACTGGAGGCTGGAGTGCTGTGTGCACGGGTTTCACTTGAGGCTGCAATGCCACGGGCACGCGCTTTACAGGCGGCTGCAGTGCCGCGGACCCAAGGTTCAATGGAGAGTGCAATACGGTGGGCACTTGCTTCAATGGAGGCTGCAGAGCCACGGGCACTGGGTTCATAGCAGGCTACAGTGCTGCGGGCAGTTTGTTCACTCAATGGTGTAGTGCCACGTAACTGGGTTCACTGGAGGGTGCAGTGCCAGGGACACTGGCTTCACTGGTGGGTAGACACCCGCAGGCCCTGGGTTCATTGCAGGCCCCAGTGCCGCATGTACTGGGTTCACTGGAGGGTGTATTGCAGCAGGCAATCTGTTCACTGGAGGCTGAATTGCCATGGGCACTGGGATCCATGGAACCTACAGTGCAGTCGGAACTGGGGTTACTGCAGGGTGCAGTGGTGTGGGCACTGGGTTCCCTGCACAGTGCAGTGCATGGATCACTGGGATAACTGAACGATGCAGTTTTGTGGTCCCTGGTTTCACTTCAGGCTGCAATGCCGCGGGCAGTGGCTTTACTGGCAGTGCAGTGCCTCGGACCCAAGGTTCAATGGAGAGTGCAGTACGGCGGTCACTGGCTTCAATGGAGGCTGCCGAGCCGCGGGCACTGGGTTCACAGTAGGCTGCAGTGCTGCGGGCACTGGGTTCACTGGAGGGTGCATTACCACAGGGACTTTGTTCACTGGAGGCTGAAGTGTCTTGGGCACTGGGATCCTTGAACCTGCAGTGCAGTTGGAAATGGGTTCACTGCAGGGTGCAGTGCTGTTGGGAGTTGGTTCACTGCAGACTGCAGTGCACGGATGACTGGGATCACTGGAGGCTGCAGTGCTGTGGGCACGGGTTTCCTTCAGGCTGCAATGCCGCGGGCACTGGCTCAAATGGCGGCTGCAGTTCCACAGACCCAAGTTTCAATGGAGAGTTCAGTTATGGTGGGCTCTGTCTTGAATGGAGGCTGCAGAGACGCGGGCACTGGGTTCATAGCAGGCTGCAGTGCGGCAGGCACTTTGTTCACTGCATGATGTAGTACAGTGGGCACTGGGTTCACTGGAGTGTGCACTCCCAGTGACACTGGCTTCCCTGGAATATAGAGACCCTCAGGCCCTGGTTTCACTGCAGGCTGCAGTGCCGCGGTCACTCGGTTCACTGGAGGGTGCATTCCCCCGGGCACTTTGTTCACTGGAGGCTGCAGTTCCATGGGCACTGGGATCCCTGGAACCTGCAGTGCAGTTGGAACTGGGTTCACTGCAGCGTGCAGTGCCATTGCCAGTGTGTTCACTGCAGACTGCAGTGCACGGATCACTGGGATAACTGGAGGCTGCAGTGCTGTGGGCACGGGTTTCACTTGTGGCTGCAATGCTGCGGGCACTTGCTTTACTGGCGGCTGCAGTGCCACAGACCCTAGGTTCACTGGAGAGTGCAGTACGGCGGGCACTGGCTTCAATGGAGGCTGCAGAGCCGCGGGCACTGGGTTCAATGGAGGCTGCAGTGCCATGGGCACTGTCTTCAATGGAAGCTGCAGTACTGTGGGCACCGGGTTCACTGGAGGCTGCATAGAAGCGGGACCTGGGTTCACTGCATGGTGCAGTGCTGCAGGCACTGGGCTCATTGCAGGCTGCACTGCCACGGGCACTTTGTTCACTGGATGGTTTAGTGCCGTGGGCACTGGGTTCACTGGAGGGTGCAGTGCCAGAGACACTGGCTTCTCTGGTGCGTAGGCACCCGCAGGCCCTGGGTTCACTGCAGGCTGCAGTGCTGCGGGCACTGCGTTCACTGGAGGGTGCATTGCCGCAAGCATTTTGTTCACTGGAGGATGAAGTTCCATTGGAACTGGGATCCTTCGAACCTGCAGTGCAGACGGAACTAGGTTCACTGCAGGGTCCAGTGCTGTGGGGACTTGGTTCACTGCAGACTGCAGTGCACGGATCACTGGGATAAGTGGAGGCTGCAGTGCTGTGGGCACGGGTTTCACTTGAGGCTGCAATGCCGCGGGCACTGGCTTAAATGGCGGCTACAGTTCGAGGGACCCACGGTTCAATGGAGAGTTCAGTACGGCGGGCAGTGGCTTCAATGGAGGCTGCAGAGCCACAGGCACTGGGTACATAGCAGGCTGCAGTGCCGCAGTCACTTTGTTCACTGGGTGGTGTAGTGTGGTGGGCACTGGGTTCACTGGAGAGTGCAGTGCCAGGGACACTGGCTTCACTGGAGGGTAGAGACCCGCAGGCCCTGGGTTCACTGCAGGCTGCAGTGCCGCAGGCGCTTTGTTCACTTGATGCTGTAGTGCCCTGGGCACTGGGTTCACTGAAGGGTGCATTGATGCAGGCACTTTGTTCACTGGAGGCTGAAGTGCCATGGGCACTGGGTTCACTGGAAGCTGCAGTACTGTGGGCACTGGGTTCACTGGAGGCTGCATAGAAGCGGGTCCTGGGTTCATTGCATGGTGCAGTGCTGCGGGACTGGGTTCACTGGAAGATGCATAGAAGCGGGAACTGGGTTCACTGCATGGTGCAGTCATGCAGGCCCTGGATTCAATGCAGACTGCATTGCATGGATCACTGGGATAACTCGAGGCTGCAGTGCAGTGGGCACGGGTTTTACTGGAGGCTGCAATGACGCGGGCACTGGCTTTACTGGTGGCTGCAGTGCCGCGGACCCTAGGTTCCCTGGAGAGTGCATTACGGCGGGCACTGGCTTCAATGGAGGCTGCAGAGCTGCGGGCACTGGGTTCATTGCAGGCTGCAGTGCCGTGGGCACTTTGTTCACTGGATGGTGTAGTGCCACGTAACTGGGTTCACTGGAGGGTGCAGTGCCAGGGACACTGGCTTCACTGGTGGGTAGACACCCACAGGCCCTGGGTTCACCGCAGGCTGCAGTGCCATGGGCACTGGGTTCACTGGAGGGTGCATTGCCACAGGCACTTTGTTCATTGGAGGCTGAAGTGCCATGGGCACTGGGATCCTTGGAACCTGTAGTGCAGTCGGAACTAGATTCACTGCAGGGTGCCGTGGTGTGGGCACTGGGTTCACTGCAGACTGCAGTGCACAGATCACTTGGAAAACTATAGGCTGCAGTACTGTGGGTACGGATTTCACTTGAGGCTGCAATGCCGCGGGCACTGGCTTTACTGGCGGCTGCAGTCCGGCGGACCCAAGGTTCAATAGAGAGTGCAGTACTGCGGGCACTGGCTTCAATGGAGGCTGCAGAGCGGCGGGCACTGGGTTCATAGCAGGCTGCAGTGCTGTGGGCACTGGGTTCACTGGAGGGTGCAGTGCCACGGACACTTTGTTCACTGGAGGGGGCAGTGTCGCAGGCAGTGGGTCAATGGAGGTTGCAGTGCCGCGGGCAGAGGTTCACAGCAGGCTCCAGTACTATGGGTCCTGGGTTCACTGGATGGTGCATTGCCGCGGGAACTGGGTTCACTGCCGGCTTCAGTACCCTGGGCACTGGGTTCAATGCAAGATGCAGTGACGCGTGTGCTGGGTTCACTGGAGGCTGCAGTACCGTTGGCACCGGGTTCATTGGAGGCTGCATAGAAGCGGGACCTGGTTTCACAGCATGGTTCAGTGCTGCGGGCACTGGGTTCACTGGAAGCTGCATAGAAGCGTGAACTGGGTCACTGCATGGTGCAGTCCTGCGGGTACTGGTTTCAATGCAGAGTGCAGTGCACGGATCACAGGGATAA
Source organism: Panthera pardus (assembly GCF_024362965.1). Taxonomy (NCBI): domain Eukaryota; kingdom Metazoa; phylum Chordata; class Mammalia; order Carnivora; family Felidae; genus Panthera; species Panthera pardus. Next base: position 7,021 of record NW_026526958.1, on the reverse strand, counting down.
CTGGAGGCTGCAGTGCAGTGGGCACGGGTTACATTGGAGGCTGCAATGGCGCGGGCACTGGCTTTACTGGAGGCTTCAGTGCCGCGGACCCTAGGTTCCCTGGAGAGTGCATTACAGCAGGCACTGTCTCCAATGTTGGCTGCAGAGCTGCGGGCACTGGGTTCATTGCAGGCTGCAGTGCCGCGGGCACTTTGTTCACTGGATGGTGTAGTGCCGTGGGCACTGGCTTCACTGGAGGGTGCAGTGCCATGGACACTGTGTTCACTAGACGGGGCAGTGTCGCAGGCAGTGGGTCATTGGAGGCTTCAGTGCCGCGCGCATTGGGTTCACAGAAGGCTCCAGTGCCACGGGTACTGAGTTCACTGGATGGTGCAGTGTCGCAGGAACTGTGTTCACTTCAGGCTGCATTACCCTGGGCAGTGGGTTCAATGCAGGATGCAGTGACATGTGCACTGGGTTCAATGGAGGGTGCAGTGCCGCGGGCACTGGTTTCACTGGAGGCTGCAGTGCCGCAGTCAGTGGGTTCACAGCAGGCTCAAGTACCACGGTTCCTGGGTTCACTGGATGGTGCAGTGACGTGGTAACTGGGTTCACTGTAGGCTGCAGTACCCTAGGCACTGGGTTCAATGCAGGATGCAGTGACGCGTGCACTGGGTTCACTGGAGGCTGCAATTCCACGGGTACTAGGTTCATGGGAGGCTGCATAGAAGCGGGAACTGGGTTCAATGCATGGTGCAGTCCTGCGGGTACTGTGTTCAATGCAGGCTCACAGTGCACGGATCACAGTGATAACTGGAGGCTGCAGTGCAGTGGTCACGCGTTTCACTGGAGGCTGCCATGGAGCGGGCACTGGCTTTACTGGCAGCTGCGGTGCCGCGGACCCTAGGGTCCCTGGAGAGTGCATTACAGCGGGCACTGCCTTCAATGGTGGCTGCAGAGACGCGGGCACTGGGTTCATTGCAGGCTGCAGTGCCGTAGGCACTTTGTTCACTGGATGCTGCAGTGCAATGGGCACTGGGATCCCTGGAAACTGCAGTGCAGTCGGAACTGTGTTCACTGCAGGGTGCAGTGCTGTGGGCACTGGGTTCACTGCAGACTGTAGTGCACGGATCACTGGGATAACTGGAGGCTGCAGTGCAGTGGGCAAGTGTTTCACTGGAGGCTGAAATGCCATGGGCACTGGCTTTACTGGCGGCTGCAGTGCCGCAGACCCTAGTTTCACTGGATAGTGCAGTACGGCGGGCACTGGCTTCAATGTAAGCTGCAGAACCGCGGGCACTGGGTTCATTACTGGCTGCAATGCTGCGGACAGTTTGTTCTGTGGATGGTGTCGTGCCGTGGGCACTGGTTTTACTGGAGGGTGCATTGCCGCTGGCACTGGCTTCACTGCAGGGTGCAGTGCCACGGACATTGTGTTCACTGGAGTGGGCAGTGTCGCAGGCAGTGGGTCACTGGAGGCTGCAGGGCCTCGGGCAGTGGGTTCACAGCAGGCTCCAGTGCCACGGGTACTGAGTTCACTGGATGGTGCAGTGCAGCGGGAACTGGGTTCAATGCAGGCTGCAGTACCCTGGGCAGTGGGTTCAATGCAGGATACAGTGACGCGTGCACTCGGTTCACTGGATGGTGCAGTGCCGCGTAACTGGGTTCACTGGAGCCTGCAGTGTCGCAGGCAGTTTGTCACTGGATGCTGCAGTGCCGCAGGCAGTGGGTTCTCTGGTGGAGGCAGTGCCGCCGGATCTGGGTTCACTGGAGGCTGCTGTGCTGCGGGCAGTGTGTTCACTGGAGGCTGCATACAAGTTGGAACTGGTTACACTGCATGCTGCAGTGCCGTGGGCAGTGGGGTCACAGGAGGCTACAGTGCGTTAGCCACTGCCTTCACTGGCGGGTGCAATGCTGCGTGAAGTGGGTTCACTGGAGGCTCCAGTGCTGCGGGATCTGTGTTCACTGGGGGCTGCAGTGCTGCGGGCACTGTGTTCACTGCAGGATGCCTAGAAGCGGGAACTGGGTTCACTGCATAGTGCAGTTCCACGAGCACTGGGTTCACTGGAGGGTGCAGTGCGGCAGTCACTGCCTTCAATGGAGGCTGCAGTGCCACGGTCAGTGGGTTCACTGGAAGCTGTAGTGCTTCGGGCAGTTGGTTTACTTGAGGCTGCATAGAAGCGGGAACGGGGTTCACTGCATGGTGCAGTGCTGAGGGCGCTTTGTTTACTGGATGGTGTAGTGCCGTGGGCACTGGGTTCACTGGAGGGTGCAGTGCCAGGGACACTGGCTTCACTGGAGGGTAGAGACCCGCAGGCCCTGGGTTCACTGCAGGCTGCAGAGTCGCAGGTACTGGGCTCACTGCAGGGTACATTGCCGCAGGCACTTTGTTCAATGGAGGATGAAGTGCCATGGGCACTGGGATCCTTGGAACCTGCAGTGCAGTCGGAACTAGGTTCTACTGCAGGGTGCAGTGCTGTGGGCACTTGGTTCAGTGCAGACTGCAGTGCACAGATCACTGGGAAACCTGGAGCCTGCAGTGCTGTGGGCACGGGTTTCACTTGAGGCTGCAATGCCGAGGGCACTGGCTTTACTGGCAGCTGCAGTGCCGCGGACCCAAGGTTCAATGGAGAGTGTAGTACGGCAGGCACTGACTTCAGTGGAGGCTGCAGATCCGCGGGCACTGGGTTCATAGCAGGCTGCAGTGCCGCAGGCACTTTGTTCACTGGATGCTGTTGTGCCCTGGGCACTGGGTTCACTGGAGGGTGCATTGCCGCAGGCACTGGGTTCACTGGAGGGTGCAGTGCCACGGACACTGTATTACTGGAGGAGGCAGTGTCGCAGGCAGTGGGTCACTGGAGGCTGCAGTGCCGCAGGCAGTGGGTTCACTGTAGGGGGCAGTGCCACCGGATCTGGGTTCACTGGAGGCTGCAGTGCTTTGGGCAATATGTTCACTGGAGACTGCATACAAGCTGGAACTGGTTTCACTGCATGGTGCAGTGCCGCGGGCACTGGGTTCACAGGAGGCTACAGTGCGGCAGGCACTGCCTTCACTGGCGGGTGCAGTGCTGCAGGAAGTGGGTTCACTGGAGGCTCCACTGCTGCGGGATCTGGGTTCACTGGAGACTGCAGTGCTACGGGCACTGTGTTCACTACAGGCTGCATATAAGTGGGAACCTGGTTCACTGCATGGTGCAGTTCCGTGAGCACTGGTTTCACTGGAGGGTGCAGTGCGGCAGGCACTGCCTTCAATGTAGGGTGCAGTGCCTCGGTCAGTGGGTACACTGGAGGTTGTAGTGCTGTGGGCAATTGGTTTACTTGAGGCTGCATAGAAGCGGGAAGTGAATTCACTGCATGGGGCAGTGCTGAGGGCACTCTTTTCACTGGATGGTGTAGTGCCGTGGGCAGTGGGTTCACTGGAGGGTGCAGTGCCAGGGACACTGGCTTCACTGGAGCATAGAGACCCGCAGGCCCTGGGTTCACTACAGGCTGCAGTGCCGCAGGCACTGGGTTCACTGGAGGTTGCATTGCTGCGGGCACTTTGTTCCCTGGAGGCTGAAGTGCCATGGGCACTGGGATCCTTAGAACCTGCAGTGCAGTCGGAACAGGGTTCACTGCAGGGTGCAGTGCTGTGGGGACTTGGTTCCCTGCAGACTGCAGTGCACGGATCACTGGAAAATCCGGAGGGTATAAACATTGGGGTACAAATGCCGCTATGCATCAGTACTCCTGAATCCCTTGGGTTAATTCCCAGCAGTGCTATTTCTGGGTCATAGGGTAGGTCTATTTTTAATATTTTGAGGAACCTCCACACTGTTTTCCAGAGTGGCTGCACCAATTTGTATTCCCACCAAGAGTGCAAGAGGGTTCCCGTTTCTCCACATCCTCACCAGCATCTATAGTCTCCTGATTTGTTCATTTTGGCCACTCTGACTGGCGTGAGGTCATATCTGAATGTGGTTTTGATTCGTATTTCCCTGATAAGGAGCGATGTTGAACATCTTTTCATGTTCCTGTTGGTCATCTGGATGTCTTCTTTAGAGACGTGTCTATTCATGTTTTCTGCCCATTTCTTCACTGGATTACTTGTTTTTCGGGTGTGGAGTTTGGTGAGCTCTTTATAGATTTTGGATACTAGCCCTTTGTCCGATATGTCATTTGCAAATATCTTTTCCCGTTCCGTTGGTTGCCTTTTAGTTTTGTCGGTTGTTTCCTTTGCTGTGCAGAAGCTTTTTATCTTCATGAGGTCCCAGTAGTTCATTTTTGCTTTTAATTCCCTTGCCTTTGGGGATGTGTCAAGTAAGAAATTGCTACGGCTGAGGTCAGAGAGGTCTTTTCCTGCTTTCTCCTCTAGGGTTTGGATGGTTTCCTGTCTCACATTCAGATCCTTTATCCATTTTGAGTTTATTTTTGTGAATGGTGTGAGAAAGTGGTCTAGTTTCAATCTTCTGCATGTTGCTGTCCAGTTCTCCCAGCACCATTTGTTAAAGAGACTGTCTTTTTTCCCTTGGATAATCTTTCCTGCTTTGTCAAAGATTAGTTGGCCATACGTTTACAATAGCATCAAAAACAATAAAATTTATTGGAATAAATTGAGCCAAGAAGGTGAAAGATCTCTACAGAAAACTATAAAACCTGTGTGCAGAAATGGAAGAAATTCAATTTGCATGGAAGAAACAGAACACACAAGTCAGTGAAAAGCCACCCCATGTCCATCTGTAGGAGGAATTAATACAGATACAATGTCCATACTACTCAAAGCCCCCTAGAGATTCAGTGCTATCTCTATCAAGACTCCGATGCAATTTTTATGCAATTAGAAACACATTTCCTCAAATGTACTTGGAACCACAAAAAGACCCTAAGTAGCCAATGCAAGAAAGGACAAAATAGGAGGCATCACACTTCTCGATTTCAAGCTACATTCTAACACAAAGAAGTCAGTTATGTCACTGGCATAAGCACACACATAAGACAATGGAACGGAAATTCAGAGCCCAATCTAAACCCAAGCATGCACAGTCAACTAGTATTTGACAAGGGAGTCAAAGATACACAGTGGAGAAGAATAGTCTCTTGAATAACTGGTGCTGCGAAAATTGGATATTCACATGTATAAGAATAAAGGTTAGCACCATATGTTACACCACTCCCTAAAGAGTGAAAGGAAGAAACATAGAGAGATGTGGTTAGAGAGAAACAGTGACAAAGAGGAAGTACAAAGAGGAAGGTAGACACCTGCTCGAGGTATGTGGATGGAGTTAGAGGCGTCAGGGGAGAGGGGATGTATGAGGTGGCTCTGAGTGCTGGGGCAGAAAGGGCTTGTATCATGGGCACCAGAGTTCCATGACCCCAAGACTCCAACATCCCTGGGTCCAAACTCTGCAGAAGCCATTGGAATTGAACAGATGGGTATCCCTCATTTCTTCTGGAACTGTGAGGCTCAGCCTCATGTTCTGTCATGGAGAGGGATGTCTTGAGGGAGATTGTGCTGCTCTTTGGCAGGTATACTCCAAGTCTGCCCGGTGGGGAGGTGTCCTGGGGCCATCTCTCTCACTGCCAATGGCCCTGTTGGATTTCCCCTCTCCCCCACCAGCTGGCCTTCCTCAAGTTCTGAACCCAGGCATCAGGCATCATGTTGTCCCCAGGTCCTGAAGTCTGTACCTGGCAGAGGTGGACTGCTGATACTGATTTTAAAAAAAAATTGACAATAAGGTCCATATCCTCCCTCTGGGACTAGCGGTGTGCATCCCAATCGTGGGTTGCTATCCTCCTGTCCACAACTAATCTGAGGATTCCAGAAGGTAGGTGAACACTTTAAAACACTCTAGTCTTCTCTTACATCAAATTCAAAGACATTTTCTTGTCCCAGCTTTCTTTTACTGCTGAAGAGATGGCAATTAGTAATTGAAGGCATAATGGTCCTATAGATAATTTACCTATATGACTGGTGGACATTATTTCATCCATCCGTGACCCTAAAGCACGTTTCATTGTAAATATTAGCCAAGGATACGTACTGTAAATTCACAACTGATTCATAGCTCCCTGTTAGTTTCATTCTGACCTTGTCACATACGTGTCATCAAAGATATTATTAGTGACTTTTCAGATAAGCTCTCCACATCAAGATGGTGATGTTAGAGAATCTGGTAGAAATGGAATTTCACAAATTCCAAATTAGGAATTATTTTTCATTTTTAATGTTTCTTTTTTTCTTTTTTTGAGAGATCCCGAGCTGGGGAGGGGGGAGAGAGTGGGAGATACCGAATCTGAGGCAGGCTCGAGGGTCTGAGCTCTCAGGACAGAGCCTGATGCAGGGCTCAAACTCATGGACTGCAAGATCACGACTTGCGTCAAAGTCGGACGCTTAGCCGACTAAGCCACCCAAGCGCCCCAGGAATGATAGTTTATTGGCAAAGAAGGAGAAATTAAAAATAGTGTAAAGGATGTTTATTTTTAATTGAAATATTGTTCACACATTTGTTGTATGAGTTTTAGGCATGCATTGTAGTCATTCCATATGTCTATAAATTATATTGTACTTAAGCACAAGTGTAGCTATCCTGTGAAAGCATGCAACAGTATTACAGGATTAACTCCATTACATTGGCTGTCCCTTGTATCCCTAGGACTCATTCATTCCATAGCTGACGCCAGTATCTCTCTCAAAGGTGTTCATTCTTTATCTAACCTAAGTATTTTGGTGGTAAACACAATTACCACTTGCTCAGCAAGTGTAAATTGGCGGTCTGTTTTTCTGTGAACATTGCTTAAAACATTACAAATGATGTCATTACGTTAATAAAGTCGGTTTCATTCTTCACTCACAAGAAAGGAGAAGGAAAAGATTTCTTTGTGTCTCAGGCCCTGTCATTAAAACCTTTCCCAATGTGGAGAACAGGTTTAGTTGCCCAGGCACCTTCAGTGTCTCAGCTGAGCGACCAGGGCCTTCTACATTGCAAGAATGCCCACGATGGCCAACAGAGAGAGCTCGAGCACCATAGACCCTGAGAGGCGGGTTCCTCTGCCCAGGCAGTGA
>NW_026526957.1:0-15598 GCF_024362965.1 Panthera pardus | reverse complement strand
CCTCCTGGGTCTCCGTGGTCCTGCCCCTCCTGGATCTCGGTGGTCCTGCCCTGCCTGCATCTCAGGGGCCCTGTCCTGCCTGGATCTCAGTGGCCCTGCCCCTCCTGGATCTCAGTGGTCCTGCCCCTCCTGGATATCAGTGGCCCTGCCCTATCTGGATCTCAGCGGCCCTGCCCTGGCTGGATCTCAGTGGCCCTGCCCCTCCTGGGTCTCAGTGGCCCTGCCCTGCCTGGATCTCAGTGGCCCTGCCCTGCCTGGATCTCAGGGGTCCCGCCCCTCCTGGATCTCAGCGGCCCTGCCCCTCCTGGATCTCAGTGGCCCTGCCCCTCCTGGATCTCAGTGGCCCTGCCCCTCCTGGATCTCAGTGACCCTGCCCTGCCTGGATCTCAGGGGCCCTGCCCCTCCTGGATCTCAGTGGCCCTGCCCTACCTGGATCTCAGTGGCCCTGCCCTGCCTGGATCTCATTAGCCCTGCCCCGCCTGGATCTCAGTGGCCCTGCCCTGCCTGGATCTCCGTGGTCCTGCCTCTCCTGGATCTCAGGGGCCCTGCCCCTCCTGGATCTCAGTGGCCCTTCCCTGCCTGGATCTCAATGGCCCTGCCCCTCCTGGATCTCAGTGGCCCTTCCCTGCCTGGATCTCAGTGGTCCTGCCCTTCCTGGATCTCAGTGGCCCTGCCCTGCCTGGATCTCCGTGGTCCTGCCTCTCCTGGATCTCAGTGGCCCTGCCCCTCCTGGATCTCAGTGGTCCTGCCCTGCCTGGATCTCCGTGGTCCTGCCCTGCCTGGATCTCAGTGGTCCTGCCTCTCCTGAATCTCAGTGGCCCTGCCCCTCCTGGATCTCAGTGGCCCTGCCCCTCCTGGGTCTCAGTGGCCCTTCCCTGCCTGGATCTGTGACCCTGCCCTGCCTGGATCTCAACAGCCCTGCCCCTCCTGGATCTCAGTGGCCCTGCCCCTCCTGGATCTCAGTGGACCTGCCCTGCCTGGATCTCAGGGGTCCTGCCCTGCTTGGATCTCAGTGACCCTGCCCTGCCTGGATCTCAGGGCTCCAGCCCTGCCTGGATCTCAGTGGTCCTGCCCTGCCTGGATCTCAGGGGCCCTGCCCCTCCTGGATCTCAGCGGCCCTGCCCTGCCTGGATCTCAGCAGTCCTTTCCCTCCTGGATCTCAGCAGCCCTGCCCCTTCTGGATCTCAAGATCTTGCCTGGATCTCAGTGGTCCTGCCCTGCCTGGATCTCAGTGGCCCTGCCCCTCCTGGATCTCAGAGGTCCTGCCCCCCTGGATCTCAGCGGTCCTGTCCTGCCTGTATCTCAGACTTCTGGTTTCCAGACCTAAGACAGGATGGATTCTCATTTAACCACTGGGTTTGAGATCATGTGTCACAGCCAGCCTGAGAATGTCACACATGGGTCTCCTGCCTAGTCTGTCATGTCCTGGAGCTAGCCCTATGAGCCCAGGCATAGCAGGGGCAGGCCCACAGTCAGAGCCAAGAAACGCAGACCACACAGCTGGGCCCCAGAGATTTCAGTCAGAGGAAAGGAGGCATCCCCATGACAAAGAAACAGGCCCCTTCAGGGACCCCAAGGAGCGCGGTCAGAGCTGCGGGTCCCTCCAGGAACGTGACAGGCCTGGGCTACGTCATAAATGGCACCGGGACTCCTGGCTGTGGCCGACGACACCTGTGTCTGCCGAGGGGAGTTTGGCAGGGAGGACGGGCTGTCTCCTGGGCCTGGAGGGGCAGGCGAGGGCACCCCAGCTGCTTGGGGGCTCATCCACTGGGCACTCTGCCCACCGTGCACCCTGACTCTGGGGCCCGGTCTTTGGGCTTCAGTGGCCCCCAGGCTGATCCTCTTATGGCAAGTCAGTCTGTGGCCCTCGTCCTGTGGACCCCACACTAGAGCCCTGTGACACCCCAGCCTCGAGGCCTGAGGACCCCTCACCGCAGGAAAGCATGGGTATGCTCCCCAAGCAGCCACTCAGGGAGCGGGTGCAGCACAGGAGGCTCGACAGGGCTGTGTCACTGCCTATATGGACAGACACTTGGCAGGACGGAAGCCTGGGGGCAGTGGGACATGGGGAGGAGGGAACAGTGAGACACCAGGAGGGGACAGCAGGACACGGGGGGGGACAGCAGGACACGGGGCAGCACAGCAAGTCACAGAGGAATAGGGATGTCAGGACACGGGACAGCAGGACACGGGGGACAGCGGGACACGGGCAGCAGGATACGGGGGACAGCGGGACACGGGGGACAGCGGGACACGGGGGACAGCAGGACACAGCAGTTGGTGGGTCACAAAGGAACAGGGACGGCAGGACACGGGGGACAGCGGGGGACAGCAGGACACAGGGATGGAAGGACACAGGGGACAGCGGGACACAGGACAGCAGGACACAGGGAGGGAAGGACACGGGGAGACAACAGGACACGGGGGATAGCGGGACACAGGGACAGAAGGACATGGGACAGCGGGACACGGGGGGCAGCGGGACACAGCGGCCGGTGGGTCACAGAGGAACAGGGACGGCAGGACGGGGGATGGTGTGCCTGGCAGGGACGGCCGGGAGGCCAGCGGGATCGCTGGCCCCCATCCACGACTCGGAGCCGGCCTCTGGCCACGCTCACCTTGGCGCCCGCCACGTGGCTCCAGCAGCAGGGCCGTCATGCACTCCCAGTTCCGGACCAGGGCGGGCGCCGCGTCCCACAGGCCGTCCACCAGGTATGGGACGTGTCTGTGGAACTGACAGGGACGGGCCACACGTGTAAAGTCGTGACGACGCGGAAGGAAAGACACGATGATGTTACAGGAGCACGCGATACGTGGGACGGGGGACACTGAGGACACAGGGCACGTGTGATGACACAGGCAGGGGGACGTGTGAGGACGCAGGGGGACACATGACAACACGACGTAGAAGAAATGCGTGACAAGGGCGAGAAGGATACGTGACAACACGGGGGGACACGTGACAACGGGGGACGTGTGATGACACAGAAAGGACACGCGACGTGAGGGGCGTGTGATGACAGAGGAGACTCGTAATGACACAGGCAGACGCCTGATGACACAGGGGACGTGTGACAACCAGGGGTGGACACGTGGTGACACCTGGTGGAGGGGACACGTGAGGACATGGGCAGGAACGGCCCCCTCCCCGACCCACCCGTGTGGTGGACACGTGAGGACAAACGGGGACACCCACCCAGAGCCCTGACGCCCGTGTGCCCGCGGCAGGCGTTCACACAGGAAGCAAGCCCCGCGTCAGCCGGACGCAGGACGCGGCACGGGACACGGGACACGGGACACGGGACACGGGGCGTGGGACACGGGACGTGGCATGCAACGTGGGCTGCAGGACACGGGTCCAGGTCCCTCCCCCGCGACTCGGACAACCCGGCCCCGGGCCCTGTGCTGCCACACCCTCACCTCGCCCTGCAAGTAAAAGTCGATGAGCGTCTTCATGTTCTGGATGTTTCTGTCAAACTCGTCGGGAGGGTTTTGACCAAAGAAACCTTCTTGGGGCGGGGGGGCCAGGAGCCTAGTGGGATCAGAAAGAGCGACCCCAGCATCAGCCTGGACGGGGGGGGGGCTCCCCGCACCTGCTGGTGCCCGAGGTCCTGTGGCTCCCTGCACGCACACGTGCAACGCAGTGAGCTGGGGAGCAGCGCACGCCGGGGAGGCCGCGGGCGCAGGACACGGCCCAGGGAGGAAAGCTCTAGAATGACTTCTGTCTGTCCGACCCCACTGCCAGCTCAGGCCAGCACTGCAGTGGGAACAGACGACAGGACTGCCCCCCGTTGCCGCACGTCAGACCCCCAAAGGACGCGGACCCCCGCCTGAACGCAGACCCATTAGGGAGGGCGAGACAGCCAGGTGGCCAGGACAGGACCTCAGGCCGGTGGGGGCCCCCGAGGGGGCCTCTACCACCTGGTCAGACCAATGCGGGAAGGGGCGCGCCTGTAACGCGGATCAAGTCCCCCAGCCACGCGCGTCCTTTGCGCTGCCGTTCCCATCCATCCTGTCCTGTGCCTCGGGGCCCACACCTGCTGTCCTGTGCAAGCCCTGCTCGGGGGCCCTGCTGTTCCCCTGGTCCCTGGGGCCTCCCGCTGCCCCCACCCTCCTCCATCTGCGAGTCCACCTGGCAGGACGCGGGAGCCCCCCCCCCCCCCCAAACATCACGGTGCCATCACAGCCCTGGAGACACCGTCACGTGTTCCGGCCTTACCTCTTACAGATGAGCTCGCCCGCGGCGGTCGCCATGGGCCTGTAGGCCGCGTACACGAACTGGAACAAGAAGACGTACTCCATGGATGAGAACACGCCCACGTAGTGCCTGAGGGGAGGCGCGCGTGAGTCCGGGGCCCGTGCACGCGGGACACGGCCACAGGCGTCTGTCCCCGCGGAGAGCGAAGGGAGGCTCTTCGCTAAATCGAGGGCCCCAACCTCGGCTTCCCCTAGACATGCCCCCCGCCCCTGCAGTTCCTGCCGGACCGAGCTCCCCTGGGGCGGCCCGCGTCCCAGGACAGGAGCTGAGGCCACGCGAGAAGGACCCACGTGAGCCAAGACGACGTGAGCAGCCTCCTGGGAAGGCCTCCCCCCCGCAGGGCCTCCGTGTCTGGGTTCCTTCCCCTCCAGCCAACTGCTAGCCCCAAAGGAAGGGAAAACCACTCTGTCCTCTCCCATGTGTGCACCTGAGCCACCTGTCACCTGACCCTCCCCAGGAGAGCGCTCTTGACTCCAAGCAGGCGACCGAGAGGGGGCGCACACGCAGGGGCAGAGGGAGACCCCGTGGGGGCCCACACGCAGGGGTGCACATGGAGAGGCGGCGGACGACCCCACGGGCGTGCACACGCAGGGGCGCATACACAGGGGCAGCGGGCGACCCCGCAGGGGCGCATACGGAGAGGGGAGGCAACCTTGCGGGGCGCACACGCAGGGGCGCATACAGAGAGGCAGGAGGCGACCCCGCGGGGGCGCACACGGAGAGGCAGGAGGCGACCCCGTGGGGGCGCACACAGAGGGGCGCACACGGAGAGGCAGGAGGCGACCCCGTGGGGGCGCACACAGAGGGGCGCACACGGAGAGGCAGGAGGCGACCCCGTGGGGGCGCACACAGAGGGGCGCATACGGAGAGGCAGGAGGCGACCCCGCGGGGGCGCACACGGAGAGGCAGGAGGCGACCCCGCGGGGGCGCACACGGAGAGGCAGGAGACGACCCCGCGGGGGCGCACACAGAGGGGCGCATACGGAGAGGCAGGAGGCGACCCCGCGGGGCGCACACGGAGAGGCAGGAGGCGACCCCGCAGGGGCGCACACGGAGAGGCAGGAGGTGACCCCGTGGGGGCGCACACACAGGGGCGCATACAGAGGCAACAGGCGACCCCGCGGGGGCGCGCTTGGAGGGGCAGCAGACGACCCCACAGGGGTGCACACGCAGGGGCGCATACGCGGGGGCAGCGGGCGCACACACAGGGGCGCATACGTAGAGGCAGCAGGCAACCGCGTGGGACGCACACGCAGGGGCAACGATGCAGGGCCAATCACTGATGCGCAGCAGGCGGGCACACAGGGGGCGACCACGGACAGGAGGCAGATGTCCACGGGCACCCATACTGGGAGCAGTCAGGGGATGAGTGGGGGACACCCCTGACACCACCTGGGGGGACGTCACCAGTGTGACCGTTTATCCAAACGCATCCAGTGAACCCGCGTGAGCAGAGCACAGCGATGTGCAAACACAGCCGCAGGGACGTTCCCACACGGGCAGAAACACAGGCAGGTGGCCTACCCGCCTCCCGGTCTGGGCTTTGAACGGTGGTGGACGACCTCTGATGCCTGGGGGACAACCCCGGGGGACGCCTGCGTTTGTCCTCGGGGTTCTGGGCACACAAGGAGCACCCTTGGGGGGTCCGAGTCAGCCCTGAGCTTGACTTGTCCAAGTCAAACCCCAAAGCCGCCTGGTTCTGTGCAACGTGGGGCACACGGGCTCTGCCCACGACCGAGCCTAGTTAGCGGGTGCCCAACCAGGGCTCGGAACGTGGCTGCGGCCCCAGGACCTGGGAGGGGGACTGCCCAGGGTATGAAAAGATGGACGCCTCGGCTGGGAGTCAAGCCGGGCCACGTGAACTGCCTCCACGTTTTGTTACGCGGACCTTCGAGTGATTAGATGTGGCCCACCACACTGGGGAGGACAATGTGCTTTACTGATCTGGGGATTCACGTGTTAAACCCATCTGGGGACCTCCTCACAGATTTTCTGGAATCATGTGGGAGCTGCCCCCTCCAACCACGTCAGCAGTCAGGCTGACAAACGGCATCACCCATCGACACTTCCTCGTGAGAGTGTGGCTTCTGACCATCGACTCATCGCAGACCGTCACTGAGTGCAGGAAGCCAGACACGTGGTACGCCACGTCAGAGCCTGTTCTGTGTGCCAGTGTCCGCTGGGGGGTGGGGGGAGGGGGCGGCTGGGGAGCAGACGGGGGAGCTCAGGTCCCCGCCCGGAGGGCTTTTGCATACACGTGTCGGAAGCCACACGGGTAAGAGCTTCTCCAAGTCAGTACCAGGGGACACGCGGCCCCCACGGCCCGCCTGCACAGCACCCTGGACAGGATGTCCACGCAGACACGCTTTCGCGAACCGGGTCACTGACCCAGATCGTGGCACTTGTGTGGGCTGGCTCTGTCCAGACGGCTCCCTTGTAAAATACGCCACCTTATCACCCAGCCACTGCCCTTGGGCGGTGGCGCCGGACGGGTGCTGGGTGGTCCCGGCCACTGGCGGGACCTCCGCGCAGCACACGGTAAGTCTGGTGCTCGTCCCCGTCTCTGGCTGCGCCAGCCTCCATCTGTCTGGGCCGCGTCGGGGTGCACACCCAGGGAGGGTCGGGCGCCCATCAGGGCCCCACTCCGTCCTCCGCACAGGGCGGACGGACGGCACCACGCTGGCCTTCAGGGCACGAGACGTTCCCACGGCACCAGCCGCGGCATTTAGGCGTGGCGGCCCAGCGGGAGGGTCGCGTCCCCGTGTCCGTTCCAGAGACGTCTCACATCAACGTCTGACACCTGATTCGACGAGGCGGCTGTCACCTGCAGTGTGTACCCGTGTGTATCCGGCCCAAGTGCACGCGGGGACCCGGGAGCTTCCAGAAGGTTCTGCGGACCTGGCCGGGTTGCAGCTGCCTCTTGTACACCAGCACCTTGGCCCCATCAGAGCCCCTGATGCAGGGGCGGCGGCAGAAGGGACCCCACAGGGAACCCCCGAACCCCCGAACAGGAAGCCAGGTCCCGACAAGCCCTCGCATCGCATCGCATCGTACGCAAGGGCACCGGCCACAGAGGTCTCCAACTGAGCAGCGGTGCAAACACACCCAAGGATGCGAGCTGACCATCACGCGGCTACGCGGGGGGGGGGGGGGGGGGGGGGGGGCTGCACACCGCACACGGTCACCCCGCGGTCCGCCAGCGGCACACACAGTCACTGCGCGCCCAGCGCACCCGGCCCGCCGCCCACGTGGCCTGGAAACGCGCTCTGGACGCAGGATTCCGCACGGACGCACGGTTCCGCACGGACGCAGGGCCACGCACGGACGCACGGTTCTGCACGGACGCAGGGCCACGCACGGACGCACGGTTCCGCACGGACGCAGGGTTCCGCGCGGACGCCGCGTGCTCTGCACAGATGCAGGGCCACGCACGGGCACACACGGCTCCGCACGGCCGCAGGGCTACTCACTCGGATATAAGCCGCAGGAGCTGCATGCACTCGGACGTGATCTCCGGCTGCCTGTCCTGGGTCATCGACAGGATTCGTTTCTAGGGGAAGCGAGAGAACACAACAAGCCCGCTTTGGTTCCGGCACCGTGGGCGCCTCCACGTGCACAGAGGACGCGGCGGGGCGGGGCCGGGCCGTCCCCTCGGTGCGGAGCGTCCCGCACACCGTGAGGGTCATGGGGCCGCATCCCTGGTCCCCGCAGACGCAGGGAGCGCGCACACGGTGATGTCACACGGCGGTGACAACCACGTGTCCCCAGAGTTTGAGCGTCCCCAGGCGTCAGCCGCTGATGTGGACCCACGGGGAGACGGAATTCCTCGGCACAGAAATCGGGAGGCAGGAGCCCTGGAGCCTCGAGGCTGCCGGGAAACGCCCCTGACCACGCCGAGTCTCCGGAAGACGCCAGCCACCTGCGCGCACCCAGCCCGTGGGACATGAGCTCCGCAGGACGTGTGCGCCTCCCGCCACGAGCCTCCGCAGCCCCTTCTCTCCTACGTAGGTGACTTTGCACGACCCTTGCGCTCACGAAGGGGCCGTGGCTCCCGGTCGGTGCACAGGTTGGGCACTGCGCTGTCCTCCATGGGGACTCACCACCACCTCCCGGAGGCCCTCCGTCCATCCCCGCCCCCCCCCCCCCCCCGCCTCGTGGACACTAGAGTTCCCCCCTGCACACTTCTAACGGCCCCCTCGCGCCTCTCTACGCGTGGCCCGCCCGCGCTACGCGTGGCCCGCCCGCGTGGGTTTCCTGCTCACGCCCAGCGGGGGACCCGGACGGGGTCAAGGAAGGCTGCTTTCTCCCCCACGCCCCCGGAGGGGGAGACAAACTGCCTGGTGCCGCCCCGCCCCGCCCCGCGTCGCTGGCTGCACGTTCACTGGCACCAACGTGGCCCGACCCCTGCTCCCAACCAGCCACGGGGCCCGGTCCGAGTCCCCGATGGCCCTGCCCCGCGGTGGGGAGTCCTCGCCGAGCCCTGCTGTCCCACGTCGGGCAGTGGGGCCTCACGCAGCGTCCCGCGTGGTAGTGCGGCCCCCAAATTCAGGAACAGGTTGAGTACAAGTTCACCGTGGGCTCCAGCCCGCATCGTCCCGGGCACTTGCTTCGGTCGCACCGTCCCTGAGCGGCCCTGCACGCGGGGCACGGAGCCTCGCAACCCAGCGGCAGGAGTGTGCCTGCGTCGGGAGGGCGGGCGCTGACCCTTCCCGCTCCCACACCCGAAAACTCCCCGCCAGCACGCGACTGACCCACCGGGGTGTGCCCACGCTCCGCCCGTGTCACCTGGTGCGCTCTGAAGCGCGGGCGGTTCGGACCCCGACGGGCCCCGGGGGGAGGGGGGCCGCCTCCGGTTCGTGGTCGCAGGACGCGGCCCCAGGCAGCGGGCGGAGGACGTGGCCGGCGGGTCCGAAGCCCCGCGAGCGGCGAGCGGCTGATGGCCGCGGCCCGAGGTCCGCACGTCCACGGCGACGCTTCGGGTTGGCGCCCCCGGCGCCAAGACGCGGAATCTCACTCACCTTGAACTTGTGGAAGAAAAGGCCCAGCTTCATAGCCGACTCTCTCTTCTCGTAGAGCGCCTTCAGCGCCAGGATGCACTTCATCCGCACGCTGGCGTCCCTTTAGGACAGAGAAACGGGGCCCGGTCACCACGGAAGGGCAGCCCCCCCACCAAGACTCCCCAGCAGACACACCCCTCGGAGCCCTGGGCCTCCGCCTTCTGCGTGGGCTGTGCGTGTCGGCAACCACCCACGCGGCCGGCAAACACACCCGCAGGGGCGGCACGGCGCGACCCATGTCCCAGGTTGAAGCCCGCACCCCCAGGACCTCAGGACGGGACTGTGTGCCCCTGGGGGTCGAAAATCAGCGATCAGAAAATGAGGTCGCTAGAGGGAGCACTGGTTCCATACGACACGGTCCTAATGAGAAGGCTGAACCAGCACACGGACCTGCACAGAGCATGACCACCAGAGGGCACAGGGGGGAGCCCACGTCCCACACCCAGGCGCGGGGATCAGGAGCACCCAGCCTCAGCCCTGCATGGACCTCAAACCCCCAGCCTCGCCCTTCCTGGATCTCAGACCCCCAGCCTCGGCCCTTCCTGGATCTCAGACCCCCAGCCTCCACCCCTCCTGGATCTCAGACTCCCAGCCTCTGCCCTGACTGGACCTCACACACCCAGCCTCGGCCCTGCCTGGATCTCAGCCTCCCATTTCTGCCCTGCCTGGGCCTCACAATCCCAGCCTTGGTCCTGCCTAGAAGTCAGACCCCAGCCTCAGCCCTGCCTGGATCTCATACTCCCAGCCTCAGCCCTGCCTGGATCTCAGACTCCCAGCCTCAGCCCTGCCTGGATCTCAGACTCCCAGCCTCATCCCTACCTGGATCTCAGACTCCCAGGCTCAGCCCTGCCTGGATCTCAGACTCCCAGCCTCAGCCCTGCCTGGATCTCAGACTCCCAGCCTCAGCCCTGCCTGGATCTCAGACTCCCAGGCTCAGCCCTGCTGGATCTCAGACTCCAGCCTCAGCCTGCCTGGATCTCAGACTCCCAGCCTCATCCCCTACCTGGATCTCAGACTCCCAGGCTCAGCCCTGCCTGGATCTCAGCCTCCCAGGCTCAACCCTGCCTGGACTCAGACTCCCAACCCTCCAGCCCTCCCTGGATCTCAGACCCCCAACCTCAGCCCTGCTGGATCTCAGACCCCCAGCCTCGGCCCCACCTGGATGTCAGAGTCCCTCACTCAGGACCTACTGGGCCTCACACTTTCAGCCTCGGCCTTACCTAGATCTCAACGTCCCAGGCTCAGCCTGTTGGAACTGAGACTCCCAGCCTTGGCCCCTCCTGGATTTCAGACCCCAAGCTTCGGAACTCCTAGATATCAACCTCCCAGTCTCTGCCCAGCTAGGATCTCAGAACCCCCACTTGGCCTGCCTGGACCTCAGACCCCCAGCCTCAGCCCTGCCTGGACCTCAGACTCCCAGGCTCAGCCCGTCCTGGAGGTCAGAGTCCCAGACCTCAGGCCCTCCTGGATGTCAGACTTCCATTTTCAGCCCTCCCTGGACTCAGTTTCCCAGTCTCTAGCCCCGCCTGGATCTCAGTCTCCCCGCCTCAGCCCTGCCTGGAACTCAGACCCCCCAGACTCAGCCCTGCCTGGATCTCAGACCCCAGCCTCAGCCCCACCTAGATCTCAGACTCCCAGCCTCAGACCAGCCTGGACTTCAGACACCCAGCCACAGCCCTGCCTGGATCTCAGACCCCCAGCCTCGGCCCTGCCTGGATCTCAGACTCCCATCCTCAGTCCCCGTCGGGACCTCAGACTCCCAGCCTCCAAACCCGCCTGAAACTCAGCCTCCCAGCTTCGACGCCTCCTGCATCTCAGACTCCCAGCTTCTGTCCTGCCTGGACCTCAGACCCCCCAACCTCGCGCCCTGTCTGGATCTGACCCCCAGCCTCAGCCCCACCTAGATCTCAGAGTCCCAGCCTCAGCCCTACCTGGATGTCAGAGGCCTTGACTCAGGCCCTACTGGACCTCACACTTTCAGCCCTCCGCCCCTCCTGGATTTCAGACCCCAAGCTTTGGCACCTCCTGGAAATCAACCGCCCAGCCTCAGCCCAGCATGGACTTCAGACCCCCATGCTCCTACCCTTCCTGGATTTTCAGACCCCAAGCCTCAGCCCTGCCTGGATGTCAGCCTCCCAGCCACGGCCCTGCCTGCATCTCAGACCCCCAGCCTCGGCCCTGCCGGGATCTCAGACTCCCCAGCCTTGGCCTCGCCTGGATTTCAGACCCCCAGCCTCAGCACTGCGTGACCTCACACTCCCAGCCTCCAGACCTGCCTGGATTTCAGGCCCCCACCACAGCCCTGCCTGGACCTCAGACTGCTAGAATCAGTCCCGCCTGGATCTCAGACCCCCAGAACTCAGCCCTGCCTGGATTTCAGGCCCCCACCTCAGACCCCCAGGATCAACCCTGCTCCATCTCAAACCCCCAGCCTCGGGCGAGCTTCAGGCCCCCAGACTCAGCCATACATGGATCTCATGCACCACCTCAGCCCTGCCTGCACCTTAGACCTCTGGCTCAGCCCTGCCTGGATCTCAGGCCACCCACACTCAACCCTGCCTGGATCTCAGGCACCCACACTCAGCCCTGCCTGGATCTCAGGCCCCCACCTCAGCCCTTCCTCGAACTCACACCCAGAATCAGCCCTGCCTGGATCTCACACCCCCAGCCTCAGCCCTGCCTGGACCTCAGAGTCCCAGCCTCGGCCCTGCCTTGATCTCAGGCCCCCGCCTCAACCCTTCCTGGATCTCAGACCCCCAGCCTCAAACCTGTCTGGATCTCAGACTCCCAGCCTCATCCCTGCCTGGATCTCAGACCCCCAACCTCAGCCCTGCCAGGATCTCACACCCCCAGCCTCGGTCCTGCTGGACCTCAGACTCCCAGCCTCCAGACCTGCCTGGATCTCAGGCCCCCATCACAGCCCTGCCCTGAATCTCAGGCCCCCACCTCAGCCCTGCCTGCACCTCAAACCCCCAGCCTCAGCCCTGCCTGGACCTCAGAGTCCCAGCCTTGGCCCTGCCTGGACCTCAGACCCCAGGATCACACTGCCTGGATCTTAAACCCCCAGCCTCGGACGAGCCTCAGGCCCGCAGCCTCAGCCCTGCCTGGATCTGAGACCCCCAGCCTCCACCCCTCCTGGAAATCAGACCCCCAGCCTCCACCCCTCCTGGATCTCAGACTCCAGTCCCTCAGCCCTGCCTGGATCTCAGACCCCCAGCCTCCACCCCTCCTGGAAATCAGACCCCCAGCCTCCACCCCTCCTGGATCTCAGACTCCCAGCCTCAGCCCTGCCTGGATCTGAGACCCCCAGCCTCCACCCCTCCTGGAAATCAGACCCCCAGCCTCCACCCCTCCTGGATCTCAGACTCCCAGCCTCAGCCCTGCCTGGATCTCAGACCTCCAGCCTCAGCCCTGCCTGGACCTCAGAGTCCCAGGCTCAGCCCGTCCTGGATCTCAGACTCCCAACCTCAGCCCCTCCTGGACTTAAGACCCCCAGCCACAGCCTGGCTGGGTCTCAGTCCTCCCAGCCTCAGCCCTGCCCGGAACTCAGACTCCAGGCCTCAGCCCAGCCCGGATCTCAGCCTCCCTGCCTCGGCCCTAGCCTAGATGACAGGACACCTAGTCTTGGCCCCACCTAGATCTCAAGTCCCAACCTCAGCCCTGCCTGGATGTCAGAGGCCCCCGCCTGGCCCTGCCTGGACCTCAGACACCCCAGCCTCGGCCCTGCCTGGATCTCAGCCTCCCCATTTCTGCCCTGCCTGGGCCTCAGAATCCCAGCCTCGGTCCTGCCTAGAAGTCAGACCCCAGCCTCAGCCCTGCCTGGATCTCAGCCTCCCAGCCTCATCCTTGCCTGGATCTCAGACCCCCAGCGTCAGCCGTGCCTGGACCTCAGACACCCAGCCTCTGCCCTGGACTGGACCTCACACACCCAGCCTTGGCCCTGCCTGGATCTCAGCCTCCCATTTCTGCCCTGGCCTGGCCTCACAATCCAGCCTTGGTCCTGCCTAGAAGTCAGACCCCCAGCCCTCAGCCCTGCCTGGATCTCATACTCCCAGCCTCAGCCCTGCCTGGATCTCAGACCCCCAGCCTCAGCCCTGCCTGGACCTCAGACTCCCAGCCTCAGCCCTGCCTGGATCTCAGACCCCCAGCCTCAGCCCCTCCTGGATCTCAGACCCCCAGTCTCAGCCCTGCCTGGATCTCAGACCCCCAGCCTCAGCCCCAACTGGATGTCAGAGTCCCTGCCTCAGGCCCTACTGGGCCTCACACTTTCAGCCTCGGCTTTGCCTGGATCTCAAACGCTCAGGCTCAGCCCTGTTTGGAACTGAGACTCCCAGCCTTGGCCCCTCCTGGATTTCAGACCCCAAGCTTCGAACCTCCTAGATATCAACCTCCCAGTCTCTGCCCAGCTAGGATCTCAGAACCCCCACTCGGCCCCTGCCTGGATCTCAGACCCCCAGCTTCCACCCCTCTTGGATCTCAGACTCCAGCCTCAGCCCTGCCTAGATCTCAGACCTCCAGCCTCGCCCTGCCTGGACTTCAGAGTCCCAGCCTCAGCCCTGCCTGGACCTCAGACTCCCAGGCTCAGCCCGTCCTGGAGGTCAGAGTCCCAGACTCAGGCCCTCCTGGATGTCAGACTTCCATTCTCAGCCCTCCCTGGACCTCAGTTTCCACAGTCTCCACCCCACCTGGATTTCAGCCTCCCCACCCTCAGCCCTGCCTGGACATCAGACTCCCAGCCTCCGCCCTACCTGGATCTCAGACCCCCAGCCTCAGCCCCACCTAGATCTCAGACTCCCAGCCTCAGCCCAGCCTGGACTTCAGACCCCCAGCCACAGCCCTGCCTGGATCTCAGACCCCCAGCCTCAGCCCTGCCTGGATCTCAGACTCCCATTCTTGGCCAGGTCGGGACCTCAGACTCCCAGCCTCCAACCCGCCTGGATCTCAGCCTCCCAGCTTCGACTGCTCCTGCATCTCAGACTCCCAGCTTCTGCCCCTGCCTGGACCTCAGACTCCAGCCTCGGCCCTGACTGGAAGTCAGACCCCCAACCTCGGCCCTGTCTGGATCTGACCCCCAGCCTCAGCCCCACCTAGATCTCAGAGTCCCAGCCTCAGCCCTACCTGGATGTCAGAGGCCCTGACTCAGGCCCTACTGGACCTCACACTTTCAGCCTCCCGCCCCTCCTGGATTTCAGACCCCAAGCTTTGGTACCTCCTGGAAATCAACCTCCCAGCCTCAGCCCAGCCTGGACTTCAGACCCCCAGCCTCGGCCCTACCCGGATCTCAGACCCCCAGCCTCGGCCCCATCTAGATCTCAGACTCCCAGCCTCAGCCCTGCCTGGATGTCAGAGTCCCTGACTCAGGCCCTACTGGTCCTCACGCTTCCAGCCTCGGCCTTGCCTGACCTCAACCTCCCAGTCTCTGCCCAGCCAGGATCTCAGACTCCCAGCCTCCAGCACTGGGAGAGATTGATGTCTGCTATTGTTGTCACCTCATGTGGGGTATTTGTCCTGCCTCACACGCGGATTAATTTAGCGTCCACCGCTTAACACAGCCTTGTGCATCTTTCTTGTGTGTTTCAAAATGAATTTTAAACCCCCATACCCAAACCGGGGGGTGGGACTCAGGACTCCAAAGTCAACAGTCGTAGCCCCATCAACGGGGCCAGCCAGGTGCCCCCGGAAGATGTGTCTTAAGCAGAGAAAATAAACAACGCCCCTCCATGGGTGGACTTAGCAACACGGCTTATTTCTGAGCGACCTCTTCCAGCGTTGACATTACTACCCTCCTCAGTGAGTGACAGCACAGTCCCCCCCCGATGGAGAGAAATGCCTCCCGACCGCCAAATCCCAAGTGCAGGGCATGCGGGCGACCTGTCCGCCCCCCACGTCTCTGTACGAAACCAAGTCCGTCTCTGAGGGATTGTTCCTGGACCTGAGCAGCACAGCCCGAAGCCGCACACAGGCCCTGGGCCACAACACGCGCTACGCGGTGGGGCGAGGCTTCTCGTGACGACCCGGCCCGGGCTGCGCCACGTGGTCCTGTAGGCCAGCAGAGCCCAACGTCCGTCCGGCCGCATTCAGGGACAACCGCTGCTGGGGGACGTTCTGGCAGCCCTTCCTGGGCACAGAAGAGGCTCCCGACGCCCGCCCTCCTGACGGCCACTCACCCCACCTCAAACAGAGCAGAGCACGGGGGGGGGGGGGGGGGCAGAGGAGCAAAGCCACGCTGTGCATCCCTGCTCCCCAGGCACCAGGAAGCACCCCGGAGCCCACCGCCTGCCCG
>NW_026526956.1:0-35339 GCF_024362965.1 Panthera pardus | reverse complement strand
AAGGCAGCTATGCTCACCACTATACCACCAACGCTGCACGGCCCGGGCCGGCCCGACGCGGCCGGCCCAGGGTGCGCTCCGGCGCCTTGGCGCCTTGGCGCTCTCTCGCCGCCGCCGCCGCCGCCGCCGCCGCCGCCGCCGCCGCCGCCCGGCGCAGCCCTGCCCCGACGACCCGGCCGGCCGCAGCTCTGCCCGGCCACCCACGGGCTCCGGCCACCACGGGGCTCCGGCCGCCCGGAGCCCCAGCCTCGCCCCTCCGACTCCGCTGCGCCGGCCGGTCGCCGGGCACGCCCGCCCGCCCACACTGCCCGCCCACCTGCCCGCCCTGCGCCCGGCGCCCACCGCCGCCCGCCTCTGGAGGGCGCTCTGGCCGCCTGGCCGCTCTCGGGCCCTCGGAGGCCGGCTGGGGAGCCCCGCCACGCCCCCGGCCCGGCGTCTTCCGCGTCCTCCGCGGCCCGCAGCTAGCGGCCCGGCCCGGCCCGGCCCGGCCCGGCCCGGCCCCCGCGCGGGAAGGAGCAGAGGGGGCGGCCGCCAGGCCTCACACACCACCTCCCGCATCCACACGGGACCGGACCCATCTGCCTCCCACCCGACCCACACCCACGGCGGCTGCGCGGCTGCGCGGCTGCGCGGCTGGGCGGCACGTCGCCAAGGAGCTCGCTGTGGCTGCCGCGGGGACCGCACGAGGCCCCGGCTGCGCGGTGGCGACCCAGCGTCCGGCCTCGAGCCACGCAAAGGGGCTGGGCCCGGTGGACGGTGGGCAGGCCGGGCACGCGCCGCCGGCCGGACGACGGACGGCCGAGAAGAAGCGCCCCTGCCCCTCCCTCGGGAGCAAGAGGTGGGACCCAGAGCTGCGCAGGCCACCAAAAAGGGCGTCTTGCCTCCCCGTCGGGGAATCGAACCCCGGTCTCCCGCGTGACAGGCGGGGATACTCACCACTATACTAACGAGGACGGCGGCGGCCGGCCACCCGGGCGCCCGCCCGACCCCTCTCCGGCTGCCTCCCCACGCCTGCCCCTGCCCGCCCTCGACGCCCTGCCCTGCACGGGCGCCCGGCCCGGGCCACGCCCCACCCGACCCCACCCCCGCTTCGGCCCCCTCTCCCGCACGGCAGCCCCCGGCCCCGACTCGGAGTCCACCCGCACCCGGGCCCACACACGGACCCGGACGGCGCTCAGTACTCCCAACGAGCGCTGCCTCTCTCTCGTCTGCCAGGCGGGCATCGCGCCGGGAGAAAAGGCCCCAGACGGCAAGCGGGGCTGCGAGGGCCAGGGCGAGGGCGAGGGCGAGGGCGAGGAAGGCGGGGGTGGGGAGCAGGGCAAGGGGCGCCGACGCTGGACGGGGCCTGCAGGGAGCTGGGGGGTGGGGGGTGCGACAGCGACGGGAGCCGCGCTGGCGGCGGCGGCGGCGGCGGCGGCGGCGGCGGCGGCGGCGGCGGCGAGGCGGCTGGCGGTGCTCCTCCGGGGCCGCCGCGCGTGTCTCGCCCCTTGCGCACCCACACAGCCGCCAGCCAGGCGCCATGACGGCCAAGGACACCAGCGTTAGCGCCGCGTCCCAGCCAGGCCAGCGGCGACGCGCCCACACCCCGCCGTCAGGATGGCCGAGCGGTCTAAGGCGCTGCGTTCAGGTCGCAGTCTCCCCTGGAGGCGTGGGTTCGAATCCCCACTCCTGACACGCCCACCTTTTGGCCCGCCCCACACAGCAGCCACGCCACCCGGGCCTGGACCACACCCTCTCGCCGCCGCGGCCCCGCCTCGCACCCGAGCACACGCTGCCCAGGACCGAGCTCCAGCCCCTCCACCCTCGCCGCCTCGGGCTCGGAGCGAGCGCGCGCCGCGCTTGCGCGCACGCACACGCACTCCCCGGCGACTCGAGCGCCTTTCCCACAACCCGCGGGCTTCGCTGACTTCGCACCTGCTGCTTTCTGGAGGCTCTTTGGTCCTCCTTCTCGCCTATTCCCCGCCCCTGCCCTCGTCACCCCCGGCACTCGCGGACCAGCCCAGGCTGCAAAGCTCCCCGCGCTTCCCGCTCCCACTTGTGGCCGCTGGACAGCGCCTGGCTCTTTCTTACAGCCAGCCGTCCGCTTCCGCCGCCACCAGGGAACACGCACCCACCCCACCGTCACCCCCGTGCTTTCCCCCCCGGCCCCAGTCCATTCTCTCCACACCCTCCCGAGGCGGCCCACACGATCCTCCACCTGGGGGCCTTCCCCTGGCCACACCTACCTGCCTGCCTGCCTGCCTGCCTCCCGGGAGCCATACAGCCCAGCCGTCTGCTGGCCAGCCGGCGGCGTGGACCCCTCCCTTCTGTGGGCCTGGCTCACGAGTCCAAGCCGGGAAGGTGGCTGCAGGGAGCAGGGAGCGGAAGCCCTAGACCCCCCCAGGCCATCCAGCCGGGCGCCACAGCGCATCTCCTGGCTCGGGGAGGCCGCCGGCCGGCCACTCCGCCCCAGCGTTCCTCCCGGATCCAAGATCGCCCTCCTGGCTCCCAACCTGTCAAGGCACCGAGCCGGACCCCTAGGGAGAGCCGCCGGCCAACGCGCTCAGGCCTTTGCTCTCTCGGCCCCAGACGCACTCAGAGGCGCACGCGGCGCTACCTGGCCTCTAACTCCGACAGACGCCGGCGCGAGCGCGAACACACACACACACACACACACACACACACACACACACACAGCCCACCCATCCCCGCCCCCGGCCCCACGGCTCCACACACGAGAGGTCCGTTCCCCCACCCGGTCCGCCGGGACACACACTGCACGCGCGAGAAAACCATCCGCCAAACGGACTTTGGCTCGGGGCTGGGAGTAGCTGAAGGCAAGGTCCCTCGCCTGCCTGCACCTGCCACAGATGGCTCCGGCTGTTTGGGGTTCGGAGCGCTGGCCAGGCTGGGTCCGGCTCCTGGCTGCCTCTGGCGACACTGGGCAGGCTGTGGCGGCGGCCCTGGACGAGGGACAAAGCACAGGATGAGCCCAGTCCGCCTCCCTGCCTTCCTCTGCCCGGACGTCCCGCGCCGCGCCGCGCCCCAGGGGCTGGCTCTCCGCGTGCCTGGAGCCTGTCTTGCAGACCGCCCGCCTCCTGCTCCCACGGAGCAGACGCTCATGCTCACGCTCACGCTCACTACTGGCGGGGACCGGCAACGGAGGCGGCCGGCGCCGCTGGGGAAGCCCTCTGTGGACCACGTCCGTGGGTGCATGGGTGGTTCAGTGGTAGAATTCTCGCCTGCCACGCGGGAGGCCCGGGTTCGATTCCCGGCCCATGCAACGCGCCATCCCCTTTTGGCCCCGCAGCGCCAACTGCGCGCTACGCTTCCTCTCTCCCTGCTAAGCTGCCTCTCTCCCAGCTTCAGAGCACCTGGCCAAAGCCACCTCTGCTCCTCTCTGGGGCCCGCCCACGCCCCATCCCGTCCCCGCCCCTGCCGCACATTCCCTTCCTCCTCCCCGGCTCGCTCGCCCTGGGGACAAGGGACAAAACTCCGCCCCGGAGCCAAGGGCCCTTCCGCGCCCAGCCCACACACCTGCCTTGCCCTTCTTCTCTTTAACGACGCTCGCCTCGCTCGAGTCTCCCGATTCACTGCAAGGAACGCATCCACGCACCAACTCGCCGCTGCCACCCACACGCTCCTCCCCTTCCCTCGGCACCACCCTCGCGCCCCCGCCCCTGCCACCAGCCCCCAACCCCCCCCCCCCCCCGCGCGCGCACGCACACACACACACACACACACACACACACACACACACACACACAGGCTCTGGCTCACTCTATCCACACTCCAGAAATCCTCCCCTTTTGCAACACCGGCAGAAACCAAGCTGCCACGCCTAGGTGCGCTATACATCCCATTGTCCGGGAGGGTCGCCCACAGACTCCAGGTGGCACCGACACCACGCACCCGCAGGACCCCAGCGTGCCTAACGTCAGGGTCGCGCAGGCCCCTTGATTCTCTGCGTCCCGATTCGCCGCCGCCGCTACCCGTGCCGACGCGGCTTCCTCTTCCACCGCTAGAGCCGCCCACGGCACCAAAGGCCACCGCCGTCCTCCATCCCTCTCCCACCCCGACCTCCACCCCCTCCACACACCACCCACACCCACACCCACACGCACACGCACACGCACACACACCGCAAAAGCAAGGACTCCGAGGAAACTTGCGGCGGGCACGGGAAGCACCCGGAGACCCACGGCCGCCGCGGCCCCCTCCGCACCGGTGCAGGGGGGTCGTCCGGTTGAAGCGAGTGTGCCCCAGCAGGTGTGCGCGGCGCACCGGCTGACCGCTTGGCCTCGAGAGGGGACACCTCTGATCACAGAGCAAATCCCTGGCGGACAAGGGTGTCCAAGATGGGGCGGGAAGGAGACTGAGGTGTGCGATGGACCGTGGGAGGCATCCACAGAAGAGGACGGATACAGGGGTGGACAGAGGGACTGACGGCGCCTATCATGGCGAGGCACGGGGCGAGGCGGGATGGGAAACTGTGAAAAGCGCAACTGTAGAAAGTGTGCGTGAGTGGGGGGGGGGTGGAGGACGCCGCTCATCGGGGGTGGGGGGGTGGGGGCGCGGAGGTGTTGAAAGGGACCTCTGGGTAACACGCTGGCCCCTTTGCCAAAGGATGCAGGGGACCGACGTGTCCTGCAATTGGAATGACAAGTTGGCGACAAGTGCGCCCAGTCCCCCCGGGGTGACTGCACCGCCACCCACCCTGCCTGGCTGCTGGGGTTTCTTCTCCCGCGGCTCCCACCACACCTCCCCGCTGTGTCACCATCCAGTGCCCGCGGGGACCGGGCCGGGCCCGGATGCCTCTTCCCTCCTCCACCTCCCGGCCGGCGGTCGGACTGTGCGCTCCCATCGGGGCCCAAGACCACCGTGCCCATGGGGTCTGCTCTCCGGCGCCGGGGAGAGACGCAGCCAGC
The DNA here is from genome assembly GCF_024362965.1 of Panthera pardus. NCBI lineage: Eukaryota > Metazoa > Chordata > Mammalia > Carnivora > Felidae > Panthera > Panthera pardus. The sequence continues at coordinate 30,432 of NW_026526956.1, read as the reverse complement.
CAGGTCGTGGCGCTCCCCGCCCCGCGTGGGGCAGGGAAGCCGCCCGAGAGGTCGCAGGCCCGAGGGGCGCGAGGGAGGCAAGGCCCGGGGGGCTCGGCCAGGTGACAGGACTCAGGGCTGCGCGTGGCTCACCTGCCCCACGCGCCCAGCACCGCCACCGCGGGCACCTCGGGAGGGAGGACGGGATGGCTCGTCAGCCTGGCCAGCTAGGAGCGCCACCGGCGGGGGCGGTGGGGGTCCGAGCACACTCGGGGGGCCGGGGCCTCTGCGCACACTGGTGGTCCCGGCGGGGGACAGAGGTCGCCCCGGCCACTCGCGTCTCGGGCTGTGGAAGCGAAGGAGCCAGGCGAGCGCGTGCGCGGGGGGCGAAGGGGAGAGGCGATGCCGAGGGCCTCCAGAGGGCCAGCCAGGCCAAAAGGCTCGGAGGGGCCGAGGTGGCAGGGCGAGGCTTGGGCTGCCCGTGGGGGCGTGGCAGGTGGCCTTGTGCGCACACCGCCGCGGCCGCCGTCGTCGTCGTCGTCGTCGTCGTCGTCGTGGCGGCGGCGGGGCCCACGACAAGCTAGCCACCTGTGGCCTGGCGTGCTGGCGTGGGCTAAAAGGGGGTGGTGCGGGTGCACTGGGGACCGGACGGTGGGTGGCTCGGCCTGGCAGGCCGGGAGGGGAGGCCCCGGAGGGCCAGAGGAAGAAGAAAGGCTTCCCTGACCGGGAATCGAACCCGGGCCGCGGCGGTGAGAGCGCCGAATCCTAACCACTAGACCACCAGGGAGCGACAGGCTGCGCGCCTGGCCTGCACCCCCCTGGACCCAGCGCCTCCATTCCACCCACGCGGCTCCGCTTGGGCCCCGAGGCCCCTGCCTCTGCACGTCCAGCCGCCCGCGGCCCCACGCAGTCCACCCGGCCCGCTGGCAGCACCCGCAAAACGCTGCGCGCCGGTCGCACCCTCGCACCGGCACGCCGGCCGCCTCGGGCCACGTGCCCAGCGCCCAGCGGCCGGCACGCCGTCCCCCCACTGCCAGCGCCCGGCGGGGCCCTGGCCAGGAGGGCCCCGGAGGGGCGCAAAAGGTCGGCCGGCTGCGTTGGCCGGGAATCGAACCCGGGTCAAACTGCTTGGAAGGCAGCTATGCTCACCACTATACCACCAACGCTGCACGGCCCGGGCCGGCCCGACGCGGCCGGCCCAGGGTGCGCTCCGGCGCCTTGGCGCCTTGGCGCTCTCTCGCCGCCGCCAGCCAGCCGCCGCCGCCAGCCGCCAGCCGCCGCCGCCGCCCGGCGCAGCCCTGCCCCGACGACCCGGCCGGCCGCAGCTCTGCCCGGCCACCACGGGCTCCGGCCACCACGGGCTCCGGCCGCCCGGAGCCCCAGCCTCGCCCCTTCCGACTCCGCTGCGCGGCCGGTCGCCGGGCACCGCCCGCCCCGCCCACCTGCCCGCCCACCTGCCCGCCCTGCGCCCGGCGCCCACCGCCGCCCGCCTCTGGAGGGCGCTCTGGCCGCCTGGCCGCTCTCGGGCCCTCGGAGGCCGGCTGGGGAGCCCCCGCCACGCCCCCGGCCCGGCGTCTTCCGCGTCCTCCGCGGCCCGCAGCTAGCGGCCCGGCCCGGCCCGGCCCGGCCCGGCCCGGCCCCCGCGCGGGAAGGAGCAGAGGGGGGCGGCCGCCAGGCCTCACACACCACCTCCCGCATCCACACGGGACCGGACCCATCTGCCTCCCACCCGACCCACACCCACGGCGGCTGCGCGGCTGCGCGGCTGCGCGGCTGGGCGGCACGTCGCCAAGGAGCTCGCTGTGGCTGCCGCGGGGACCGCACGAGGCCCCGGCTGCGCGGTGGCGACCCAGCGTCCGGCCTCGAGCCACGCAAAGGGCTGGGGCCCGGTGGACGGTGGGCAGGCCGGGCACGCGCCGCCGGCCGGACGACGGACGGCCGAGAAGAAGCGCCCCTGCCCCTCCCTCGGGAGCAAGAGGTGGGACCCAGAGCTGCGCAGGCCACCAAAAAGGGCGTCTTGCCTCCCCGTCGGGGAATCGAACCCCGGTCTCCCGCGTGACAGGCGGGGATACTCACCACTATACTAACGAGGACGGCGGCGGGCCGGCCACTCCCGGGCGCCCGCCCGACCCCTCTCCGGCTGCCCTCCCCACGCCTGCCCCTGCCCGCCCTCGACGCCCTGCCCTGCAACGGGCGCCCGGCCCGGGCCACGCCCCACCCGACCCCACCCCCCGCTTCGGCCCCCTCTCCCGCACGGCAGCCCCCGGCCCCGACTCGGAGTCCACCCGCACCCGGGCCCACACACGGACCCGGACGGCGCTCAGTACTCCCAACGAGCGCTGCCTCTCTCTCGTCTGCCAGGCGGGCATCGCGCCGGGAGAAAAGGCCCCAGACGGCAAGCGGGGCTGCGAGGGCCAGGGCGAGGGCGAGGGCGAGGGCGAGGAAGGCGGGGTGGGGAGCAGGGCAAGGGGCGCCGACGCTGGACGGGGCCTGCAGGGAGCTGGGGGTGGGGGTGCGACAGCGACGGGAGCCGCGCTGGCGGCGGCGGCGGCGGCGGCGGCGGCGGCGGCGGCGGCGAGGCGGCTGGCGGTGCTCCTCCGGGGCCGCCGCGCGTGTCTCGCCCCTTGCGCACCCACACAGCCGCCAGCCAGGCGCCATGACGGCCAAGGACACCAGCGTTAGCGCCGCGTCCCAGCCAGGCCAGCGGCGACGCGCCCACACCCGCCGTCAGGATGGCCGAGCGGTCTAAGGCGCTGCGTTCAGGTCGCAGTCTCCCCTGGAGGCGTGGGTTCGAATCCCACTCCTGACACGCCCACCTTTTGGCCCGCCCCACACAGCAGCCACGCCACCCGGGCCTGGACCACACCCTCTCGCCGCCGCGGCCCGCCTCGCACCCGAGCACACGCTGCCCAGGACCGAGCTCCAGCCCCTCCACCCTCGCCGCCTCGGGCTCGGAGCGAGCGCGCGCGCGCTTGCGCGCACGCACACGCACTCCCCGGCGACTCGAGCGCCTTTCCCACACCCGCGGGCTTCGCTGACTTCGCACCTGCTGCTTTCTGGAGGCTCTTTGGTCCTCCTTCTCGCCTATTCCCGCCCCTGCCCTCGTCACCCCGGCACTCGCGGACCAGCCCAGGCTGCAAAGCTCCCCGCGCTTCCCGCTCCCACTTGTGGCCGCTGGACAGCGCCTGGCTCTTTCTTACAGCCAGCCGTCCGCTTCCGCCGCCACCGGGAACACGCACCCACCCCACCGTCACCCCGTGCTTTCCCCCCCCGGCCCCAGTCCATTCTCTCCACACCCTCCCGAGGCGGCCCACACGATCCTCCACCTGGGGGCCTTCCCCTGGCCACACCTACCTGCCTGCCTGCCTGCCTGCCTCCCGGGAGCCATACAGCCCAGCCGTCTGCTGGCCAGCCGGCGGCGTGGACCCCTCCCTTCTGTGGGCCTGGCTCACGAGTCCAAGCCGGGAAGGTGGCTGCAGGGAGCAGGGAGCGGAAGCCCTAGACCCCCCCAGGCCATCCAGCCGGGCGCCACAGCGCATCTCCTGGCTCGGGGAGGCCGCCGGCCGGCCACTCCGCCCCAGCGTTCCTCCCGGATCCAAGATCGCCCTCCTGGCTCCCAACCTGTCAAGGCACCGAGCCGGACCCCTAGGGAGAGCCGCCGGCCAACGCGCTCAGGCCTTTGCTCTCTCGGCCCCAGACGCACTCAGAGGCGCACGCGGCGCTACCTGGCCTCTAACTCCGACAGACGCCGGCGCGAGCGCGAACACACACACACACACACACACACACACACACACAACACAGCCCACCCATCCCCGCCCCCGGCCCCACGGCTCCACACACGAGAGGTCCGTTCCCCACCCGGTCCTCCGGGACACACACTGCACGCGCGAGAAAACCATCCGCCAAACGGACTTTGGCTCGGGGCTGGGAGTAGCTGAAGGCAAGGTCCCTCGCCTGCCTGCACCTGCCACAGATGGCTCCGGCTGTTTGGGGTTCGGGCGCTGGCCAGGCTGGGTCCGGCTCCTGGCTGCCTCTGGCGACACTGGGCAGGCTGTGGCGGCGGCCCTGGACGAGGGACAAAGCACAGGATGAGCCCAGTCCGCCTCCCTGCCTTCCTCTGCCCGGACGTCCGCGCCGCGCCGCGCCCCAGGGGCTGGCTCTCCGCGTGCCTGGAGCCTGTCTTGCAGACCGCCCGCCTCCTGCTCCCACGGAGCAGACGCTCATGCTCACGCTCACGCTCACTACTGGCGGGGACCGGCAACGGAGGCGGCCGGCGCCGCTGGGGAAGCCCTCTGTGGACCACGTCCGTGGGTGCATGGGTGGTTCAGTGGTAGAATTCTCGCCTGCCACGCGGGAGGCCCGGGTTCGATTCCCGGCCCATGCAACGCGCCATCCCCTTTTGGCCCCGCAGCGCCAACTGCGCGCTACGCTTCCTCTCTCCCTGCTAAGCTGCCTCTCTCCCAGCTTCAGAGCACCTGGCCAAAGCCACCTCTGCTCCTCTCTGGGGGCCCGCCCACGCCCCATCCCGTCCCCGCCCCTGCCGCACATTCCCTTCCTCCTCCCTGGCTCGCTCGCCCTGGGGACAAGGGACAAAACTCCGCCCCGGAGCCAAGGGCCCTTCCGCGCCCGCCCACACACCTGCCTTGCCCTTCTTCTCTTTAACGACGCTCGCCTCGCTCGAGTCTCCCGATTCACTGCAAGGAACGCATCCACGCACCAACTCGCCGCTGCCACCCACACGCTCCTCCCCTTCCCTCGGCACCACCTCGCGCCCCCGCCCCTGCCACCAGCCCCCAACCCCCCCCCCCCGCGCGCGCACGCACACACACACACACACACACACACACACACACACACACAGGCTCTGGCTCACTCTATCCACACTCCAGAAATCCTCCCCTTTTGCAACACCGGCAGAAACCAAGCTGCCACGCCTAGGTGCGCTATACATCCCATTGTCCGGGAGGGTCGCCCACAGACTCCAGGTGGCACCGACACCCGCACCCGCAGGACCCCAGCGTGCCTAACGTCAGGGTCGCGCAGGCCCTTGATTCTCTGCGTCCCGATTCGCCGCCGCCGCTACCGTGCCGACGCGGCTTCCTCTTCCACCGCTAGAGCCGCCCACGGCACCAAAGGCCACCGCCGTCCTCCATCCCTCTCCCACCCCGACCTCCACCCCTCCACACACACCCACACCCACACCCACACGCACACGCACACGCACACACACGCAAAAGCAAGGACTCCGAGGAAACTTGCGGCGGGCACGGGAAGCACCCGGAGACCCACGGCCGCCGCGGCCCCTCCGCACCGGTGCAGGGGGGTCGTCCGGTTGAAGCGAGTGTGCCCCAGCAGGTGTGCGCGGCGCACCGGCTGACCGCTTGGCCTCGAGAGGGGACACCTCTGATCACAGAGCAAATCCCTGGCGGACAAGGGTGTCCAAGATGGGGCGGGAAGGAGACTGAGGTGTGCGATGGACCGTGGGAGGCATCCACAGAAGAGGACGGATACAGGGGTGGACAGAGGGACTGACGGCGCCTATCATGGCGAGGCACGGGGCGAGGCGGGATGGGAAACTGTGAAAAGCGCAACTGTAGAAAGTGTGCGTGAGTGGGGGGGGGGTGGAGGACGCCGCTCATCGGGGGTGGGGGGGTGGGGCGCGGAGGTGTTGAAAGGGACCTCTGGGTAACACGCTGGCCCCTTTGCCAAAGGATGCAGGGGACCGACGTGTCCTGCAATTGGAATGACAAGTTGGCGACAAGTGCGCCCAGTCCCCCGGGGTGACTGCACCGCCACCCACCTGCCTGGCTGCTGGGGTTTCTTCTCCCGCGGCTCCCACCACACCTCCCCGCTGTGTCACCTCCAGTGCCCGCGGGGACCGGGCCGGGCCCGGATGCCTCTTCCCTCCTCCACCTCCCGGCCCGGCGGTCGGACTGTGCGCTCCCATCGGGGCCCAAGACCACCGTGCCCATGGGGTCTGCTCTCCGGCGCCGGGGAGAGACGCAGCCAGCCAGGTCGTGGCGCTCCCGCCCCGCGTGGGGCAGGGAAGCCGCCCGAGAGGTCGCAGGCCCGAGGGGCGCGAGGGAGGCAAGGCCCGGGGGGCTCGGCCAGGTGACAGGACTCAGGGCTGCGCGTGGCTCACCTGCCCCACGCGCCCAGCACCGCCACCGCGGGCACCTCGGGAGGGAGGACGGGATGGCTCGTCAGCCTGGCCAGCTAGGAGCGCCACCGGCGGGGGCGGTGGGGGTCCGAGCACACTCGGGGGGCCGGGGCCTCTGCGCACACTGGTGGTCCCGGCGGGGGACAGAGGTCGCCCCGGCCACTCGCGTCTCGGGCTGTGGAAGCGAAGGAGCCAGGCGAGCGCGTGCGCGGGGGGCGAAGGGGAGAGGCGATGCCGAGGGCCTCCAGAGGGCCAGCCAGGCCAAAAGGCTCGGAGGGGCCGAGGTGGCAGGGCGAGGCTTGGGCTGCCCGTGGGGGCGTGGCAGGTGGCCTTGTGCGCACACCGCCGCGGCCAGCCGTCGTCGTCGTCGTCGTCGTCGTCGTCGTGGCGGCGGCGGGGCCCACGACAAGCTAGCCACCTGTGGCCTGGCGTGCTGGCGTGGGCTAAAAGGGGGTGGTGCGGGTGCACTGGGGACCGGACGGTGGGTGGCTCGGCCTGGCAGGCCGGGAGGGGAGGCCCCGGAGGGCCAGAGGAAGAAGAAAGGCTTCCCTGACCGGGAATCGAACCCGGGCCGCGGCGGTGAGAGCGCCGAATCCTAACCACTAGACCACCAGGGAGCGACAGGCTGCGCGCCTGGCCTGCACCCCCTGGACCCAGCGCCTCCATTCCACCCACGCGGCTCCGCTTGGGCCCCGAGGCCCCTGCCTCTGCACGTCCAGCCGCCCGCGGGCCCCACGCAGTCCACCCGGCCCGCTGGCAGCACCCGCAAAACGCTGCGCGCCGGTCGCCCTCGCACCGGCACGCCGGCCGCCTCGGGCCACGTGCCCAGCGCCCAGCGGCCGGCACGCCGTCCCCCACTGCCAGCGCCCGGCGGGCCTGGCCAGGAGGGCCCCGGAGGGGCGCAAAAGGTCGGCCGGCTGCGTTGGCCGGGAATCGAACCCGGGTCAACTGCTTGGAAGGCAGCTATGCTCACCACTATACCACCAACGCTGCACGGCCCGGGCCGGCCCGACGCGGCCGGCCCAGGGTGCGCTCCGGCGCCTTGGCGCCTTGGCGCTCTCTCGCCGCCGCCGCCGCCGCCGCCGCCGCCGCCGCCGCCGCCGCCCGGCGCAGCCCTGCCCCGACGACCCGGCCGGCCGCAGCTCTGCCCGGCCACCACGGGCTCCGGCCACCACGGGCTCCGGCCGCCCGGAGCCCCAGCCTCGCCCCTCCGACTCCGCTGCGCCGGCCGGTCGCCGGGCACGCCCGCCCGCCCACCTGCCCGCCCACCTGCCCGCCCACCTGCCCGCCCGGCGCCCGGCGCCCGGCGCCCGGCGCCCACCGCCGCCCGCCTCTGGAGGGCGCTCTGGCCGCCTGGCCGCTCTCGGGCCCTCGGAGGCCGGCTGGGGAGCCCCGCCACGCCCCCGGCCCGGCGTCTTCCGCGTCCTCCGCGGCCCGCAGCTAGCGGCCCGGCCCGGCCCGGCCCGGCCCGGCCCGGCCCCGCGCGGGAAGGAGCAGAGGGGGCGGCCGCCAGGCCTCACACACCACCTCCCGCATCCACACGGGACCGGACCCATCTGCCTCCCACCCGACCCACACCCACGGCGGCTGCGCGGCTGCGCGGCTGCGCGGCTGGGCGGCACGTCGCCAAGGAGCTCGCTGTGGCTGCCGCGGGGACCGCACGAGGCCCCGGCTGCGCGGTGGCGACCCAGCGTCCGGCCTCGAGCCACGCAAAGGGCTGGGCCCGGTGGACGGTGGGCAGGCCGGGCACGCGCCGCCGGCCGGACGACGGACGGCCGAGAAGAAGCGCCCCTGCCCCTCCCTCGGGAGCAAGAGGTGGGACCCAGAGCTGCGCAGGCCACCAAAAAGGGCGTCTTGCCTCCCCGTCGGGGAATCGAACCCCGGTCTCCCGCGTGACAGGCGGGGATACTCACCACTATACTAACGAGGACGGCGGCGGCCGGCCACCCGGGCGCCCGCCCGACCCCTCTCCGGCTGCCTCCCCACGCCTGCCCCTGCCCGCCCTCGACGCCCTGCCCTGCACGGGCGCCCGGCCCGGGCCACGCCCCACCCGACCCCACCCCCGCTTCGGCCCCCTCTCCCGCACGGCAGCCCCCGGCCCCGACTCGGAGTCCACCCGCACCCGGGCCCACACACGGACCCGGACGGCGCTCAGTACTCCCAACGAGCGCTGCCTCTCTCTCGTCTGCCAGGCGGGCATCGCGCCGGGAGAAAAGGCCCCAGACGGCAAGCGGGGCTGCGAGGGCCAGGGCGAGGGCGAGGGCGAGGGCGAGGAAGGCGGGGTGGGGAGCAGGGCAAGGGGCGCCGACGCTGGACGGGGCCTGCAGGGAGCTGGGGGTGGGGGTGCGACAGCGACGGGAGCCGCGCTGGCGGCGGCGGCGGCGGCGGCGGCGGCGGCGGCGGCGGCGAGGCGGCTGGCGGTGCTCCTCCGGGGCCGCCGCGCGTGTCTCGCCCCTTGCGCACCCACACAGCCGCCAGCCAGGCGCCATGACGGCCAAGGACACCAGCGTTAGCGCCGCGTCCCAGCCAGGCCAGCGGCGACGCGCCCACACCCGCCGTCAGGATGGCCGAGCGGTCTAAGGCGCTGCGTTCAGGTCGCAGTCTCCCCTGGAGGCGTGGGTTCGAATCCCACTCCTGACACGCCCACCTTTTGGCCCGCCCCACACAGCAGCCACGCCACCCGGGCCTGGACCACACCCTCTCGCCGCCGCGGCCCGCCTCGCACCCGAGCACACGCTGCCCAGGACCGAGCTCCAGCCCCTCCACCCTCGCCGCCTCGGGCTCGGAGCGAGCGCGCGCGCGCTTGCGCGCACGCACACGCACTCCCCGGCGACTCGAGCGCCTTTCCCACACCCGCGGGCTTCGCTGACTTCGCACCTGCTGCTTTCTGGAGGCTCTTTGGTCCTCCTTCTCGCCTATTCCCGCCCCTGCCCTCGTCACCCCGGCACTCGCGGACCAGCCCAGGCTGCAAAGCTCCCCGCGCTTCCCGCTCCCACTTGTGGCCGCTGGACAGCGCCTGGCTCTTTCTTACAGCCAGCCGTCCGCTTCCGCCGCCACCGGGAACACGCACCCACCCCACCGTCACCCCGTGCTTTCCCCCCCCCGGCCCCAGTCCATTCTCTCCACACCCTCCCGAGGCGGCCCACACGATCCTCCACCTGGGGGCCTTCCCCTGGCCACACCTACCTGCCTGCCTGCCTGCCTGCCTCCCGGGAGCCATACAGCCCAGCCGTCTGCTGGCCAGCCGGCGGCGTGGACCCCTCCCTTCTGTGGGCCTGGCTCACGAGTCCAAGCCGGGAAGGTGGCTGCAGGGAGCAGGGAGCGGAAGCCCTAGACCCCCCCAGGCCATCCAGCCGGGCGCCACAGCGCATCTCCTGGCTCGGGGAGGCCGCCGGCCGGCCACTCCGCCCCAGCGTTCCTCCCGGATCCAAGATCGCCCTCCTGGCTCCCAACCTGTCAAGGCACCGAGCCGGACCCCTAGGGAGAGCCGCCGGCCAACGCGCTCAGGCCTTTGCTCTCTCGGCCCCAGACGCACTCAGAGGCGCACGCGGCGCTACCTGGCCTCTAACTCCGACAGACGCCGGCGCGAGCGCGAACACACACACACACACACACACACACACACACACACACACACAGCCCACCCATCCCCGCCCCCGGCCCCACGGCTCCACACACGAGAGGTCCGTTCCCCACCCGGTCCTCCGGGACACACACTGCACGCGCGAGAAAACCATCCGCCAAACGGACTTTGGCTCGGGGCTGGGAGTAGCTGAAGGCAAGGTCCCTCGCCTGCCTGCACCTGCCACAGATGGCTCCGGCTGTTTGGGGTTCGGGCGCTGGCCAGGCTGGGTCCGGCTCCTGGCTGCCTCTGGCGACACTGGGCAGGCTGTGGCGGCGGCCCTGGACGAGGGACAAAGCACAGGATGAGCCCAGTCCGCCTCCCTGCCTTCCTCTGCCCGGACGTCCGCGCCGCGCCGCGCCCCAGGGGCTGGCTCTCCGCGTGCCTGGAGCCTGTCTTGCAGACCGCCCGCCTCCTGCTCCCACGGAGCAGACGCTCATGCTCACGCTCACGCTCACTACTGGCGGGGACCGGCAACGGAGGCGGCCGGCGCCGCTGGGGAAGCCCTCTGTGGACCACGTCCGTGGGTGCATGGGTGGTTCAGTGGTAGAATTCTCGCCTGCCACGCGGGAGGCCCGGGTTCGATTCCCGGCCCATGCAACGCGCCATCCCCTTTTGGCCCCGCAGCGCCAACTGCGCGCTACGCTTCCTCTCTCCCTGCTAAGCTGCCTCTCTCCCAGCTTCAGAGCACCTGGCCAAAGCCACCTCTGCTCCTCTCTGGGGGCCCGCCCACGCCCCATCCCGTCCCCGCCCCTGCCGCACATTCCCTTCCTCCTCCCTGGCTCGCTCGCCCTGGGGACAAGGGACAAAACTCCGCCCCGGAGCCAAGGGCCCTTCCGCGCCCGCCCACACACCTGCCTTGCCCTTCTTCTCTTTAACGACGCTCGCCTCGCTCGAGTCTCCCGATTCACTGCAAGGAACGCATCCACGCACCAACTCGCCGCTGCCACCCACACGCTCCTCCCCTTCCCTCGGCACCACCTCGCGCCCCCGCCCCTGCCACCAGCCCCCAACCCCCCCCCCCCCGCGCGCGCACGCACACACACACACACACACACACACACACACACACACACACACAGGCTCTGGCTCACTCTATCCACACTCCAGAAATCCTCCCCTTTTGCAACACCGGCAGAAACCAAGCTGCCACGCCTAGGTGCGCTATACATCCCATTGTCCGGGAGGGTCGCCCACAGACTCCAGGTGGCACCGACACCCGCACCCGCAGGACCCCAGCGTGCCTAACGTCAGGGTCGCGCAGGCCCTTGATTCTCTGCGTCCCGATTCGCCGCCGCCGCTACCGTGCCGACGCGGCTTCCTCTTCCACCGCTAGAGCCGCCCACGGCACCAAAGGCCACCGCCGTCCTCCATCCCTCTCCCACCCCGACCTCCACCCCTCCACACACACCCACACCCACACCCACACGCACACGCACACGCACACACACGCAAAAGCAAGGACTCCGAGGAAACTTGCGGCGGGCACGGGAAGCACCCGGAGACCCACGGCCGCCGCGGCCCCTCCGCACCGGTGCAGGGGGGTCGTCCGGTTGAAGCGAGTGTGCCCCAGCAGGTGTGCGCGGCGCACCGGCTGACCGCTTGGCCTCGAGAGGGGACACCTCTGATCACAGAGCAAATCCCTGGCGGACAAGGGTGTCCAAGATGGGGCGGGAAGGAGACTGAGGTGTGCGATGGACCGTGGGAGGCATCCACAGAAGAGGACGGATACAGGGGTGGACAGAGGGACTGACGGCGCCTATCATGGCGAGGCACGGGGCGAGGCGGGATGGGAAACTGTGAAAAGCGCAACTGTAGAAAGTGTGCGTGAGTGGGGGGGGGGGTGGAGGACGCCGCTCATCGGGGGTGGGGGGGTGGGGCGCGGAGGTGTTGAAAGGGACCTCTGGGTAACACGCTGGCCCCTTTGCCAAAGGATGCAGGGGACCGACGTGTCCTGCAATTGGAATGACAAGTTGGCGACAAGTGCGCCCAGTCCCCCGGGGTGACTGCACCGCCACCCACCTGCCTGGCTGCTGGGGTTTCTTCTCCCGCGGCTCCCACCACACCTCCCCGCTGTGTCACCTCCAGTGCCCGCGGGGACCGGGCCGGGCCCGGATGCCTCTTCCCTCCTCCACCTCCCGGCCCGGCGGTCGGACTGTGCGCTCCCATCGGGGCCCAAGACCACCGTGCCCATGGGGTCTGCTCTCCGGCGCCGGGGAGAGACGCAGCCAGCCAGGTCGTGGCGCTCCCGCCCCGCGTGGGGCAGGGAAGCCGCCCGAGAGGTCGCAGGCCCGAGGGGCGCGAGGGAGGCAAGGCCCGGGGGGCTCGGCCAGGTGACAGGACTCAGGGCTGCGCGTGGCTCACCTGCCCCACGCGCCCAGCACCGCCACCGCGGGCACCTCGGGAGGGAGGACGGGATGGCTCGTCAGCCTGGCCAGCTAGGAGCGCCACCGGCGGGGGCGGTGGGGGTCCGAGCACACTCGGGGGGCCGGGGCCTCTGCGCACACTGGTGGTCCCGGCGGGGGACAGAGGTCGCCCCGGCCACTCGCGTCTCGGGCTGTGGAAGCGAAGGAGCCAGGCGAGCGCGTGCGCGGGGGGCGAAGGGGAGAGGCGATGCCGAGGGCCTCCAGAGGGCCAGCCAGGCCAAAAGGCTCGGAGGGGCCGAGGTGGCAGGGCGAGGCTTGGGCTGCCCGTGGGGGCGTGGCAGGTGGCCTTGTGCGCACACCGCCGCGGCCGCCGTCGTCGTCGTCGTCGTCGTCGTCGTCGTGGCGGCGGCGGGGCCCACGACAAGCTAGCCACCTGTGGCCTGGCGTGCTGGCGTGGGCTAAAAGGGGGTGGTGCGGGTGCACTGGGGACCGGACGGTGGGTGGCTCGGCCTGGCAGGCCGGGAGGGGAGGCCCCGGAGGGCCAGAGGAAGAAGAAAGGCTTCCCTGACCGGGAATCGAACCCGGGCCGCGGCGGTGAGAGCGCCGAATCCTAACCACTAGACCACCAGGGAGCGACAGGCTGCGCGCCTGGCCTGCACCCCCTGGACCCAGCGCCTCCATTCCACCCACGCGGCTCCGCTTGGGCCCCGAGGCCCCTGCCTCTGCACGTCCAGCCGCCCGCGGGCCCCACGCAGTCCACCCGGCCCGCTGGCAGCACCCGCAAAACGCTGCGCGCCGGTCGCCCTCGCACCGGCACGCCGGCCGCCTCGGGCCACGTGCCCAGCGCCCAGCGGCCGGCACGCCGTCCCCCACTGCCAGCGCCCGGCGGGCCTGGCCAGGAGGGCCCCGGAGGGGCGCAAAAGGTCGGCCGGCTGCGTTGGCCGGGAATCGAACCCGGGTCAACTGCTTGGAAGGCAGCTATGCTCACCACTATACCACCAACGCTGCACGGCCCGGGCCGGCCCGACGCGGCCGGCCCAGGGTGCGCTCCGGCGCCTTGGCGCCTTGGCGCTCTCTCGCCGCCGCCGCCGCCGCCGCCGCCGCCGCCGCCGCCGCCGCCCGGCGCAGCCCTGCCCCGACGACCCGGCCGGCCGCAGCTCTGCCCGGCCACCACGGGCTCCGGCCACCACGGGCTCCGGCCGCCCGGAGCCCCAGCCTCGCCCCTCCGACTCCGCTGCGCCGGCCGGTCGCCGGGCACGCCCGCCCGCCCACCTGCCCGCCCACCTGCCCGCCCACCTGCCCGCCCGGCGCCCGGCGCCCGGCGCCCGGCGCCCACCGCCGCCCGCCTCTGGAGGGCGCTCTGGCCGCCTGGCCGCTCTCGGGCCCTCGGAGGCCGGCTGGGGAGCCCCGCCACGCCCCCGGCCCGGCGTCTTCCGCGTCCTCCGCGGCCCGCAGCTAGCGGCCCGGCCCGGCCCGGCCCGGCCCGGCCCGGCCCCGCGCGGGAAGGAGCAGAGGGGGCGGCCGCCAGGCCTCACACACCACCTCCCGCATCCACACGGGACCGGACCCATCTGCCTCCCACCCGACCCACACCCACGGCGGCTGCGCGGCTGCGCGGCTGCGCGGCTGGGCGGCACGTCGCCAAGGAGCTCGCTGTGGCTGCCGCGGGGACCGCACGAGGCCCCGGCTGCGCGGTGGCGACCCAGCGTCCGGCCTCGAGCCACGCAAAGGGCTGGGCCCGGTGGACGGTGGGCAGGCCGGGCACGCGCCGCCGGCCGGACGACGGACGGCCGAGAAGAAGCGCCCCTGCCCCTCCCTCGGGAGCAAGAGGTGGGACCCAGAGCTGCGCAGGCCACCAAAAAGGGCGTCTTGCCTCCCCGTCGGGGAATCGAACCCCGGTCTCCCGCGTGACAGGCGGGGATACTCACCACTATACTAACGAGGACGGCGGCGGCCGGCCACCCGGGCGCCCGCCCGACCCCTCTCCGGCTGCCTCCCCACGCCTGCCCCTGCCCGCCCTCGACGCCCTGCCCTGCACGGGCGCCCGGCCCGGGCCACGCCCCACCCGACCCCACCCCCGCTTCGGCCCCCTCTCCCGCACGGCAGCCCCCGGCCCCGACTCGGAGTCCACCCGCACCCGGGCCCACACACGGACCCGGACGGCGCTCAGTACTCCCAACGAGCGCTGCCTCTCTCTCGTCTGCCAGGCGGGCATCGCGCCGGGAGAAAAGGCCCCAGACGGCAAGCGGGGCTGCGAGGGCCAGGGCGAGGGCGAGGGCGAGGGCGAGGAAGGCGGGGTGGGGAGCAGGGCAAGGGGCGCCGACGCTGGACGGGGCCTGCAGGGAGCTGGGGGTGGGGGTGCGACAGCGACGGGAGCCGCGCTGGCGGCGGCGGCGGCGGCGGCGGCGGCGGCGGCGGCGGCGGCGGCGGCGGCGAGGCGGCTGGCGGTGCTCCTCCGGGGCCGCCGCGCGTGTCTCGCCCCTTGCGCACCCACACAGCCGCCAGCCAGGCGCCATGACGGCCAAGGACACCAGCGTTAGCGCCGCGTCCCAGCCAGGCCAGCGGCGACGCGCCCACACCCGCCGTCAGGATGGCCGAGCGGTCTAAGGCGCTGCGTTCAGGTCGCAGTCTCCCCTGGAGGCGTGGGTTCGAATCCCACTCCTGACACGCCCACCTTTTGGCCCGCCCCACACAGCAGCCACGCCACCCGGGCCTGGACCACACCCTCTCGCCGCCGCGGCCCGCCTCGCACCCGAGCACACGCTGCCCAGGACCGAGCTCCAGCCCCTCCACCCTCGCCGCCTCGGGCTCGGAGCGAGCGCGCGCGCGTGCGCGCACGCACACGCACTCCCCGGCGACTCGAGCGCCTTTCCCACACCCGCGGGCTTCGCTGACTTCGCACCTGCTGCTTTCTGGAGGCTCTTTGGTCCTCCTTCTCGCCTATTCCCGCCCCTGCCCTCGTCACCCCGGCACTCGCGGACCAGCCCAGGCTGCAAAGCTCCCCGCGCTTCCCGCTCCCACTTGTGGCCGCTGGACAGCGCCTGGCTCTTTCTTACAGCCAGCCGTCCGCTTCCGCCGCCACCGGGAACACGCACCCACCCCACCGTCACCCCGTGCTTTTCCCCACGGCCCCAGTCCATTCTCTCCACACCCTCCCGAGGCGGCCCACACGATCCTCCACCTGGGGGCCTTCCCCTGGCCACACCTACCTGCCTGCCTGCCTGCCTGCCTCCCGGGAGCCATACAGCCCAGCCGTCTGCTGGCCAGCCGGCGGCGTGGACCCCTCCCTTCTGTGGGCCTGGCTCACGAGTCCAAGCCGGGAAGGTGGCTGCAGGGAGCAGGGAGCGGAAGCCCTAGACCCCCCCAGGCCATCCAGCCGGGCGCCACAGCGCATCTCCTGGCTCGGGGAGGCCGCCGGCCGGCCACTCCGCCCCAGCGTTCCTCCCGGATCCAAGATCGCCCTCCTGGCTCCCAACCTGTCAAGGCACCGAGCCGGACCCCTAGGGAGAGCCGCCGGCCAACGCGCTCAGGCCTTTGCTCTCTCGGCCCCAGACGCACTCAGAGGCGCACGCGGCGCTACCTGGCCTCTAACTCCGACAGACGCCGGCGCGAGCGCGAACACACACACACACACACACACACACACACACACACACACAGCCCACCCATCCCCGCCCCCGGCCCCACGGCTCCACACACGAGAGGTCCGTTCCCCACCCGGTCCGCCGGGACACACACTGCACGCGCGAGAAAACCATCCGCCAAACGGACTTTGGCTCGGGGCTGGGAGTAGCTGAAGGCAAGGTCCCTCGCCTGCCTGCACCTGCCACAGATGGCTCCGGCTGTTTGGGGTTCGGGCGCTGGCCAGGCTGGGTCCGGCTCCTGGCTGCCTCTGGCGACACTGGGCAGGCTGTGGCGGCGGCCCTGGACGAGGGACAAAGCACAGGATGAGCCCAGTCCGCCTCCCTGCCTTCCTCTGCCCGGACGTCCGCGCCGCGCCGCGCCCCAGGGGCTGGCTCTCCGCGTGCCTGGAGCCTGTCTTGCAGACCGCCCGCCTCCTGCTCCCACGGAGCAGACGCTCATGCTCACGCTCACGCTCACTACTGGCGGGGACCGGCAACGGAGGCGGCCGGCGCCGCTGGGGAAGCCCTCTGTGGACCACGTCCGTGGGTGCATGGGTGGTTCAGTGGTAGAATTCTCGCCTGCCACGCGGGAGGCCCGGGTTCGATTCCCGGCCCATGCAACGCGCCATCCCCTTTTGGCCCGCAGCGCCAACTGCGCGCTACGCTTCCTCTCTCCCTGCTAAGCTGCCTCTCTCCCAGCTTCAGAGCACCTGGCCAAAGCCACCTCTGCTCCTCTCTGGGGGCCCGCCCACGCCCCATCCCG
This sequence comes from Panthera pardus, assembly GCF_024362965.1. Lineage (NCBI taxonomy): Eukaryota > Metazoa > Chordata > Mammalia > Carnivora > Felidae > Panthera > Panthera pardus. The sequence continues at coordinate 13,916 of NW_026526956.1, read as the reverse complement.
TCCCCGCCCCCTGCCGCACATTCCCTTCCTCCTCCCTGGCTCGCTCGCCCTGGGGACAAGGGACAAAACTCCGCCCCGGAGCCAAGGGCCCTTCCGCGCCCGCCCACACACCTGCCTTGCCCTTCTTCTCTTTAACGACGCTCGCCTCGCTCGAGTCTCCCGATTCACTGCAAGGAACGCATCCACGCACCAACTCGCCGCTGCCACCCACACGCTCCTCCCCTTCCCTCGGCACCACCTCGCGCCCCCGCCCCTGCCACCAGCCCCCAACCCCCCCCCCCCGCGCGCGCACGCACACACACACACACACAACACACACACACACACACACACACAGGCTCTGGCTCACTCTATCCACACTCCAGAAATCCTCCCCTTTTGCAACACCGGCAGAAACCAAGCTGCCACGCCCTAGGTGCGCTATACATCCCATTGTCCGGGAGGGTCGCCCACAGACTCCAGGTGGCACCGACACCCGCACCCCGCAGGACCCCAGCGTGCCTAACGTCAGGGTCGCGCAGGCCCTTGATTCTCTGCGTCCCGATTCGCCGCCGCCGCTACCGTGCCGACGCGGCTTCCTCTTCCACCGCTAGAGCCGCCCACGGCACCAAAGGCCACCGCCGTCCTCCATCCCTCTCCCACCCCGACCTCCACCCCTCCACACACACCCACACCCACACCCACACGCACACGCACACGCACACCACCACCACGCAAAAGCAAGGACTCCGAGGAAACTTGCGGCGGGCACGGGAAGCACCCGGAGACCCACGGCCGCCGCGGCCCCCTCCGCACCGGTGCAGGGGGTCGTCCGGTTGAAGCGAGTGTGCCCCAGCAGGTGGTGCGCGGCGCACCCGGCTGACCGCTTGGCCTCGAGAGGGGACACCTCTGATCACAGAGCAAATCCCTGGCGGACAAGGGTGTCCAAGATGGGGCGGGAAGGAGACTGAGGTGTGCGATGGACCGTGGGAGGCATCCACAGAAGAGGACGGATACAGGGTGGACAGAGGGGACTGACGGCGCCTATCATGGCGAGGCACGGGGCGAGGCGGGATGGGAAACTGTGAAAAAGCGCAACTGTAGAAAGTGTGCGTGAGTGGGGGGGGGGTGGAGGACGCCGCTCATCGGGGGTGGGGGGGTGGGGCGCGGAGGTGTTGAAAGGGACCTCTGGGTAACACGCTGGCCCCTTTGCCAAAGGATGCAGGGGACCGACGTGTCCTGCAATTGGAATGACAAGTTGGCGACAAGTGCGCCCAGTCCCCCGGGGTGACTGCACCGCCACCCACCTGCCTGGCTGCTGGGGTTTCTTCTCCCGCGGCTCCCACCACACCTCCCCGCTGTGTCACCTCCAGTGCCCGCGGGGACCGGCCGGGCCCGGATGCCTCTTCCCTCCTCCACCTCCCGGCCCGGCGGTCGGACTGTGCGCTCCCATCGGGGCCCAAGACCACCGTGCCCATGGGGTCTGCTCTCCGGCGCCGGGGAGAGACGCAGCCAGCCAGGTCGTGGGCGCTCCCGCCCCGCGTGGGGCAGGGAAGCCGCCCGAGAGGTCGCAGGCCCGAGGGGCGCGAGGGAGGCAAGCCCGGGGGGCTCGGCCAGGTGACAGGACTCAGGGCTGCGCGTGGCTCACCTGCCCCACGCGCCCAGCACCGCCACCCCGCGGGCACCTCGGGAGGGAGGACGGGATGGCTCGTCAGCCTGGCCAGCTAGGAGCGCCACCGGCGGGGGGCGGTGGGGGTCCGAGCACACTCGGGGGGCCGGGGCCTCTGCGCACACTGGTGGTCCCGGCGGGGGACAGAGGTCGCCCCGGCCACTCGCGTCTCGGGCTGTGGAAGCGAAGGAGCCAGGCGAGCGCGTGCGCGGGGGGGCGAAGGGGAGAGGCGATGCGAGGGCCTCCAGAGGGCCAGCCAGGCCAAAAGGCTCGGAGGGGCCGAGGTGGCAGGGCGAGGCTTGGGCTGCCCGTGGGGGCGTGGCAGGTGGCCTTGTGCGCACACCGCCGCGGCCGCCGTCGTCGTCGTCGTCGTCGTCGTCGTCGTGGCGGCGGCGGGGCCCACGACAAGCTAGCCACCTGTGGCCTGGCGTGCTGGCGTGGGCTAAAAGGGGGGTGGTGCGGGGGTGCACTGGGGACCGGACGGTGGGTGGCTCGGCCTGGCAGGCCGGGAGGGGAGGCCCCGGAGGGCCAGAGGAAGAAGAAAGGCTTCCCTGACCGGGAATCGAACCGGGCCGCGGCGGTGAGAGCGCCGAATCCTAACCACTAGACCACCAGGGAGCGACAGGCTGCGCGCCTGGCCTGCACCCCCTGGACCCAGCGCCTCCATTCCACCCACGCGGCTCCGCTTGGGCCCCGAGGCCCCTGCCTCTGCACGTCCCAGCCGCCCGCGGGCCCCCACGCAGTCCACCCCCGGCCCGCTGGCAGCACCCGCAAAACGCTGCGCGCCGGTCGCCCTCGCACCGGCACGCCGGCCGCCTCGGGCCACGTGCCCAGCGCCCAGCGGCCGGCACGCCGTCCCCCACTGCCAGCGCCCGGCGGGCCTGGCCAGGAGGGCCCCGGAGGGGCGCAAAAGGTCGGCCGGCTGCGTTGGCCGGGAATCGAACCCGGGTCAACTGCTTGGAAGGCAGCTATGCTCACCACTATACCACCAACGACTGCACGGCCCGGGCCGGCCCGACGCGGCCGGCCCAGGGTGCGCTCCGGCGCCTTGGCGCCTTGGCGCTCTCTCGCCGCCGCCGCCGCCGCCGCCGCCGCCGCCGCCGCCGCCCGGCGCAGCCCCTGCCCCGACGACCCGGCCGGCCGCAGCTCTGCCCGGCCACCACGGGCTCCGGCCACCACGGGCTCCGGCCGCCCGGAGCCCCAGCCTCGCCCCTCCGACTCCGCTGCGCCGGCCGGTCGCCGGGCACGACCCGCCCGCCCACCTGCCCGCCCACCTGCCCGCCCACCTGCCCCGCCCGGCGCCCGGGCGCCCGGCGCCCGGCGCCCACCGCCGCCCGCCTCTGGAGGGCGCTCTGGCCGCCTGGCCGCTCTCGGGCCCTCGGAGGCCGGCTGGGGAGCCCCGCCACGCCCCCGGCCCGGCGTCTTCCGCGTCCTCCGCGGCCCGCAGCTAGCGGCCCGGCCCGGCCCGGCCCGGCCCGGCCCGGCCCGGCCCCGCGCGGGAAGGAGCAGAGGGGGCGGCCGCCAGGCCTCACACACCACCTCCCGCATCCACACGGGACCGGACCCATCTGCCTCCCACCCGACCCACACCCACGGCGGTCTGCGCGGCTTGCGCGGGCTGCGCGGCTGGGCGGCACGTCGCCAAGGAGCTCGCTGTGGCTGCCGCGGGGACCGCACGAGGCCCCGGCTGCGCGGGTGGCGACCCAGCGTCCGGCCTCGAGCCACGCAAAGGGCTGGGCCCGGTGGACGGTGGGCAGGCCGGGCACGCGCCGCCGGCCGGACGACGGACGGCCGAGAAGAAGCGCCCCTGCCCCTCCCTCGGGAGCAAGAGGTGGGACCCAGAGCTGCGCAGGCCACCAAAAAGGCGTCTTGCCTCCCCGTCGGGGAATCGAACCCCGGTCTCCCGCGTGACAGGCGGGGATACTCACCACTATACTAACGAGGGACGGCGGCGGCCGGCCACCCGGGCGCCCGCCCCGACCCCTCTCCGGCTGCCTCCCCACGCCTGCCCCTGCCCGCCCTCGACGCCCTGCCCTGCACGGGCGCCCGGCCCGGGCCACGCCCCACCCGACCCCACCCCCGCTTCGGCCCCCTCTCCCGCACGGCAGCCCCCGGCCCCGACTCGGAGTCCACCCGCACCCGGGCCCACACACGGACCCGGACGGCGCTCAGTACTCCCAACGAGCGCTGCCTCTCTCTCGTCTGCCAGGCGGGCATCGCGCCGGGAGAAAAGGCCCAGACGGCAAGCGGGGCTGCGAGGGCCAGGGCGAGGGCGAGGGCGAGGGCGAGGAAAGGCGGGGTGGGGAGCAGGGCAAGGGGCGCCGACGCTGGACGGGGCCTGCAGGGGAGCTGGGGGTGGGGGTGCGACAGCGACGGGAGCCGCGCTGGAGGCGGCGGCGGCGGCGGCTGGCGGCGGCGGCGGCGGCGAGGCGGCTGGCGGTGCTCCTCCGGGGCCGCCGCGCGTGTCTCGCCCCTTGCGCACCCACACAGCCGCCAGCCAGGCGCCATGACGGCCAAGGACACAGCGTTAGCGCCGCGTCCCAGCCAGGCCAGCGGCGACGCGCCCACACCCGCCGTCAGGATGGCCCGAGCGGTCTAAGGCGCTGCGTTCAGGTCGCAGTCTCCCCTGGAGGCGTGGGTTCGAATCCCACTCCTGACACGCCCACCTTTTGGCCCGCCCCACACAGCAGCCACGCCACCCGGGCCTGGACCACACCCTCTCGCCGCCGCGGCCCGCCTCGCACCCGAGCACACGCTGCCCAGGACCGAGCTCCAGCCCCTCCACCCTCGCCGCCTCGGGCTCGGAGCGATGCGCAGCGCGCGCTTGCGCGCACGCACACGCACTCCCCGGCGACTCGAGCGCCTTTCCCACAACCCGCGGGCTTCGCTGACTTCGCACCTGCTGCTTTCTGGAGGCTCTTTGGTCCTCCTTCTCGCCTATTCCCGCCCCTGCCCTCGTCACCCCGGCACTCGCGGACCAGCCCAGGCTGCAAAGCTCCCCGCGCTTCCCGCTCCCACTTGTGGCCGCTGGACAGCGCCTGGCTCTTTCTTACAGCCAGCCGTCCGCTTCCGCCGCCACCGGGAACACGCACCCACCCCACCGTCACCCCGTGCTTTCCCCCCCCGGCCCCCAGTCCATTCTCTCCACACCCTCCCGAGCGGCCCACCACGATCCTCCACCTGGGGGGCCTTCCCCTGGCCACACCTACCTGCCTGCCTGCCTGCCTGCCTCCCGGGAGCCATACAGCCCAGCCGTCTGCTGGCCAGCCGGCGGCGTGGACCCCTCCCTTCTGTGGGCCTGGCTCACGAGTCCAAGCCGGGAAGGTGGCTGCAGGGAGCAGGGAGCGGAAGCCCTAGACCCCCCCAGGCCATCCAGGCCGGGCGCCACAGCGCATCTCCTGGCTCGGGGAGGCCGCCGGCCGGCCACTCCGCCCCAGCGTTCCTCCCGGATCCAAAGATCGCCCTCCTGGCTCCCAACCTGTCAAGGCACCGAGCCGGACCCCTAGGGAGAGCCGCCGGCCAACGCGCTCAGGCCTTTGCTCTCTCCGGGCCCCAGACGCACTCAGAGGCGCACGCGGCGCTACCCTGGCCTCTAACTCCGACAGACGCCGGCGCGAGCGCGAACACACACACACACACACACACACACACACACAGCCCACCCATCCCCGCCCCCGGCCCCACGGCTCCACACACGAGAGGTCCGTTCCCCACCCGGTCCTCCGGACACACACTGCACGCGCGAGAGGCTGGGAGTAGCTGAAGGCAAGGTCCCTCGCCTGCCTGCACCTGCCACAGATGGCTCCGGCTGTTTGGGGTTCGGGCGCTGGCCAGGCTGGGTCCGGCTCCTGGCTGCCTCTGGCGACACTGGGCAGGCTGTGGCGGCGGCCCTGGACGAGGGACAAAGCACAGGATGAGCCCAGTCCGCCTCCCTGCCCTTCCTCTGCCCGGACGTCCGCGCCGCGCCGCGCCCAGGGGCTGGCTCTCCGCGTGCCTGGAGCCTGTCTTGCAGACCGCCCGCCTCCTGCTCCCACGGAGCAGACGCTCATGCTCACGCTCACGCTCACTACTGGCGGGGACCGGCAACGGAGGCGGCCGGCGCCGCTGGGGAAGCCCCTCTGTGGACCACGTCCGTGGGTGCATGGGTGGTTCAGTGGTAGAATTCTCGCCTGCCACGCGGGAGGCCCGGGTTCGATTCCCGGCCCATGCAACGCGCCATCCCCTTTTGGCCCCGCAGCGCCAACTGCGCGCTACGCTTCCTCTCTCCCTGCTAAGCTGCCTCTCTCCCAGCTTCAGAGCACCTGGCCAAAGCCACCTCTGCTCCTCTCTGGGGGCCCGCCCACGCCCCATCCCGTCCCCGCCCCTGCCGCACATTCCCTTCCTCCTCCCTGGCTCGCTCGCCCTGGGGACAAGGGACAAAACTCCGCCCCGGAGCCAAGGGCCCTTCCGCGCCCGCCCACACACCTGCCTTGCCCTTCTTCTCTTTAACGACGCTCGCCTCGCTCGAGTCTCCCGATTCACTGCAAGGAACGCATCCACGCACCAACTCGCCGCTGCCACCCACACGCTCCTCCCCTTCCCTCGGCACCTACCTCGCGCCCCCCGCCCCTGCCACCAGCCCCCAACCCCCCCCCCCCGCGCGCGCACCGACACACACAATCCACACACACACACACACACACACAGGCTCTGGCTCACTCTATCCACACTCCAGAAATCCTCCCCTTTTGCAACACCGGCAGAAACCAAGCTGCCACGCCTAGGTGCGCTATACATCCCATTGTCCGGGAGGGTCGCCCACAGACTCCAGGTGGCACCGACACCCGCACCCGCAGGACCCCAGCGTGCCTAACGTCAGGGTCGCGCAGGCCCTTGATTCTCTGCGTCCCGATTCGCCGCCGCCGCTACCGTGCCGACGCGGCTTCCTCTTCCACCGCTAGAGCCGCCCACGGCACCAAAGGCCACCGCCGTCCTCCATCCCTCTCCCACCCCGACCTCCACCCCTCCACACACACCCACACCCACACCCACACGCACACGCACACGCACACACACGCAAAAGCAAGGACTCCGAGGAAACTTGCGGCGGGCACGGGAAGCACCCGGAGACCCACGGCCGCCGCGGCCCCTCCGCACCGGTGCAGGGGGGTCGTCCGGTTGAAGCGAGTGTGCCCCAGCAGGTGTGCGCGGCGCACCGGCTGACCGCTTGGCCTCGAGAGGGGACACCTCTGATCACAGAGCAAATCCCTGGCGGACAAGGGTGTCCAAGATGGGGCGGGAAGGAGACTGAGGTGTGCGATGGACCGTGGGAGGCATCCACAGAAGAGGACGGATACAGGGGTGGACAGAGGGACTGACGGCGCCTATCATGGCGAGGCACGGGGCGAGGCGGGATGGGAAACTGTGAAAAGCGCAACTGTAGAAAGTGTGCGTGAGTGGGGGGGGGGTGGAGGACGCCGCTCATCGGGGGTGGGGGGGTGGGGCGCGGAGGTGTTGAAAGGGACCTCTGGGTAACACGCTGGCCCCTTTGCCAAAGGATGCAGGGGACCGACGTGTCCTGCAATTGGAATGACAAGTTGGCGACAAGTGCGCCCAGTCCCCCGGGGTGACTGCACCGCCACCCACCTGCCTGGCTGCTGGGGTTTCTTCTCCCGCGGCTCCCACCACACCTCCCCGCTGTGTCACCTCCAGTGCCCGCGGGGACCGGGCCGGGCCCGGATGCCTCTTCCCTCCTCCACCTCCCGGCCCGGCGGTCGGACTGTGCGCTCCCATCGGGGCCCAAGACCACCGTGCCCATGGGGTCTGCTCTCCGGCGCCGGGGAGAGACGCAGCCAGCCAGGTCGTGGCGCTCCCGCCCCGCGTGGGGCAGGGAAGCCGCCCGAGAGGTCGCAGGCCCGAGGGGCGCGAGGGAGGCAAGGCCCGGGGGGCTCGGCCAGGTGACAGGACTCAGGGCTGCGCGTGGCTCACCTGCCCCACGCGCCCAGCACCGCCACCGCGGGCACCTCGGGAGGGAGGACGGGATGGCTCGTCAGCCTGGCCAGCTAGGAGCGCCACCGGCGGGGGCGGTGGGGGTCCGAGCACACTCGGGGGGCCGGGGCCTCTGCGCACACTGGTGGTCCCGGCGGGGGACAGAGGTCGCCCCGGCCACTCGCGTCTCGGGCTGTGGAAGCGAAGGAGCCAGGCGAGCGCGTGCGCGGGGGGCGAAGGGGAGAGGCGATGCCGAGGGCCTCCAGAGGGCCAGCCAGGCCAAAAGGCTCGGAGGGGCCGAGGTGGCAGGGCGAGGCTTGGGCTGCCCGTGGGGGCGTGGCAGGTGGCCTTGTGCGCACACCGCCGCGGCCGCCGTCGTCGTCGTCGTCGTCGTCGTCGTCGTGGCGGCGGCGGGGCCCACGACAAGCTAGCCACCTGTGGCCTGGCGTGCTGGCGTGGGCTAAAAGGGGGTGGTGCGGGTGCACTGGGGACCGGACGGTGGGTGGCTCGGCCTGGCAGGCCGGGAGGGGAGGCCCCGGAGGGCCAGAGGAAGAAGAAAGGCTTCCCTGACCGGGAATCGAACCCGGGCCGCGGCGGTGAGAGCGCCGAATCCTAACCACTAGACCACCAGGGAGCGACAGGCTGCGCGCCTGGCCTGCACCCCCTGGACCCAGCGCCTCCATTCCACCCACGCGGCTCCGCTTGGGCCCCGAGGCCCCTGCCTCTGCACGTCCAGCCGCCCGCGGGCCCCACGCAGTCCACCCGGCCCGCTGGCAGCACCCGCAAAACGCTGCGCGCCGGTCGCCCTCGCACCGGCACGCCGGCCGCCTCGGGCCACGTGCCCAGCGCCCAGCGGCCGGCACGCCGTCCCCCACTGCCAGCGCCCGGCGGGCCTGGCCAGGAGGGCCCCGGAGGGGCGCAAAAGGTCGGCCGGCTGCGTTGGCCGGGAATCGAACCCGGGTCAACTGCTTGGAAGGCAGCTATGCTCACCACTATACCACCAACGCTGCACGGCCCGGGCCGGCCCGACGCGGCCGGCCCAGGGTGCGCTCCGGCGCCTTGGCGCCTTGGCGCTCTCTCGCCGCCGCCCGCCGCCGCCGCCGCCGCCGCCGCCGCCGCCCGGCGCAGCCCTGCCCCGACGACCCGGCCGGCCGCAGCTCTGCCCGGCCACCACGGGCTCCGGCCACCACGGGCTCCGGCCGCCCGGAGCCCCAGCCTCGCCCCTCCGACTCCGCTGCGCCGGCCGGTCGCCGGGCACGCCCGCCCGCCCACCTGCCCGCCCACCTGCCCGCCCACCTGCCCGCCCGGCGCCCGGCGCCCGGCGCCCGGCGCCCACCGCCGCCCGCCTCTGGAGGGCGCTCTGGCCGCCTGGCCGCTCTCGGGCCCTCGGAGGCCGGCTGGGGAGCCCCGCCACGCCCCCGGCCCGGCGTCTTCCGCGTCCTCCGCGGCCCGCAGCTAGCGGCCCGGCCCGGCCCGGCCCGGCCCGGCCCGGCCCGGCCCCGCGCGGGAAGGAGCAGAGGGGGCGGCCGCCAGGCCTCACACACCACCTCCCGCATCCACACGGGACCGGACCCATCTGCCTCCCACCCGACCCACACCCACGGCGGCTGCGCGGCTGCGCGGCTGCGCGGCTGGGCGGCACGTCGCCAAGGAGCTCGCTGTGGCTGCCGCGGGGACCGCACGAGGCCCCGGCTGCGCGGTGGCGACCCAGCGTCCGGCCTCGAGCCACGCAAAGGGCTGGGCCCGGTGGACGGTGGGCAGGCCGGGCACGCGCCGCCGGCCGGACGACGGACGGCCGAGAAGAAGCGCCCCTGCCCCTCCCTCGGGAGCAAGAGGTGGGACCCAGAGCTGCGCAGGCCACCAAAAAGGGCGTCTTGCCTCCCCGTCGGGGAATCGAACCCCGGTCTCCCGCGTGACAGGCGGGGATACTCACCACTATACTAACGAGGACGGCGGCGGCCGGCCACCCGGGCGCCCGCCCGACCCCTCTCCGGCTGCCTCCCCACGCCTGCCCCTGCCCGCCCTCGACGCCCTGCCCTGCACGGGCGCCCGGCCCGGGCCACGCCCCACCCGACCCCACCCCCGCTTCGGCCCCCTCTCCCGCACGGCAGCCCCCGGCCCCGACTCGGAGTCCACCCGCACCCGGGCCCACACACGGACCCGGACGGCGCTCAGTACTCCCAACGAGCGCTGCCTCTCTCTCGTCTGCCAGGCGGGCATCGCGCCGGGAGAAAAGGCCCCAGACGGCAAGCGGGGCTGCGAGGGCCAGGGCGAGGGCGAGGGCGAGGGCGAGGAAGGCGGGGTGGGGAGCAGGGCAAGGGGCGCCGACGCTGGACGGGGCCTGCAGGGAGCTGGGGGTGGGGGTGCGACAGCGACGGGAGCCGCGCTGGCGGCGGCGGCGGCGGCGGCGGCGGCGGCGGCGGCGGCGAGGCGGCTGGCGGTGCTCCTCCGGGGCCGCCGCGCGTGTCTCGCCCCTTGCGCACCCACACAGCCGCCAGCCAGGCGCCATGACGGCCAAGGACACCAGCGTTAGCGCCGCGTCCCAGCCAGGCCAGCGGCGACGCGCCCACACCCGCCGTCAGGATGGCCGAGCGGTCTAAGGCGCTGCGTTCAGGTCGCAGTCTCCCCTGGAGGCGTGGGTTCGAATCCCACTCCTGACACGCCCACCTTTTGGCCCGCCCCACACAGCAGCCACGCCACCCGGGCCTGGACCACACCCTCTCGCCGCCGCGGCCCGCCTCGCACCCGAGCACACGCTGCCCAGGACCGAGCTCCAGCCCCTCCACCCTCGCCGCCTCGGGCTCGGAGCGAGCGCGCGCGCGCTTGCGCGCACGCACACGCACTCCCCGGCGACTCGAGCGCCTTTCCCACACCCGCGGGCTTCGCTGACTTCGCACCTGCTGCTTTCTGGAGGCTCTTTGGTCCTCCTTCTCGCCTATTCCCGCCCCTGCCCTCGTCACCCCGGCACTCGCGGACCAGCCCAGGCTGCAAAGCTCCCCGCGCTTCCCGCTCCCACTTGTGGCCGCTGGACAGCGCCTGGCTCTTTCTTACAGCCAGCCGTCCGCTTCCGCCGCCACCGGGAACACGCACCCACCCCACCGTCACCCCGTGCTTTCCCCCCCCGGCCCCAGTCCATTCTCTCCACACCCTCCCGAGGCGGCCCACACGATCCTCCACCTGGGGGCCTTCCCCTGGCCACACCTACCTGCCTGCCTGCCTGCCTGCCTCCCGGGAGCCATACAGCCCAGCCGTCTGCTGGCCAGCCGGCGGCGTGGACCCCTCCCTTCTGTGGGCCTGGCTCACGAGTCCAAGCCGGGAAGGTGGCTGCAGGGAGCAGGGAGCGGAAGCCCTAGACCCCCCCAGGCCATCCAGCCGGGCGCCACAGCGCATCTCCTGGCTCGGGGAGGCCGCCGGCCGGCCACTCCGCCCCAGCGTTCCTCCCGGATCCAAGATCGCCCTCCTGGCTCCCAACCTGTCAAGGCACCGAGCCGGACCCCTAGGGAGAGCCGCCGGCCAACGCGCTCAGGCCTTTGCTCTCTCGGCCCCAGACGCACTCAGAGGCGCACGCGGCGCTACCTGGCCTCTAACTCCGACAGACGCCGGCGCGAGCGCGAACACACACACACACACACACACACACACACACACAGCCCACCCATCCCCGCCCCCGGCCCCACGGCTCCACACACGAGAGGTCCGTTCCCCACCCGGTCCTCCGGGACACACACTGCACGCGCGAGAAAACCATCCGCCAAACGGACTTTGGCTCGGGGCTGGGAGTAGCTGAAGGCAAGGTCCCTCGCCTGCCTGCACCTGCCACAGATGGCTCCGGCTGTTTGGGGTTCGGGCGCTGGCCAGGCTGGGTCCGGCTCCTGGCTGCCTCTGGCGACACTGGGCAGGCTGTGGCGGCGGCCCTGGACGAGGGACAAAGCACAGGATGAGCCCAGTCCGCCTCCCTGGCCTTCCTCTGCCCGGACGTCCGCGCCGCGCCGCGCCCAGGGGCTGGCTCTCCGCGTGCCTGGAGCCTGTCTTGCAGACCGCCCGCCTCCTGCTCCCACGGAGCAGACGCTCATGCTCACGCTCACGCTCACTACTGGCGGGGACCGGCAACGGAGGCGGCCGGCGCCGCTGGGGAAGCCCTCTGTGGACCACGTCCGTGGGTGCATGGGTGGTTCAGTGGTAGAATTCTCGCCTGCCACGCGGGAGGCCGGGTTCGATTCCCGGCCCATGCAACGCGCCATCCCCTTTTGGCCCCGCAGCGCCAACTGCGCGCTACGCTTCCTCTCTCCCTGCTAAGCTGCCTCTCTCCCAGCTTCAGAGCACCTGGCCAAAGCCACCTCTGCTCCTCTCTGGGGGCCCGCCCACGCCCCATCCCGTCCCCGCCCCTGCCGCACATTCCCTTCCTCCTCCCTGGCTCGCTCGCCCTGGGGACAAGGGACAAAAACTCCGCCCCGGAGCCAAGGGCCCTCCGCGCCCGCCCACACACCTGCCTTGCCCTTCTTCTCTTTAACGACGCTCGCCTCGCTCGAGTCTCCGATTTCACTGCAAGGAACGCATCCACGCACCAACTCGCCGCTGCCACCCACACACGCTCCTCCCCTTCCCTCGGCACCAACCTCGCGCCCCCGCCCCTGCACCAGCCCCCAACCCCCCCCCCGCGCGCGCACGCACACACACACACACACACACACACAACACACACACACACACACACACAGGCTCTGGCTCACTCTATCCACACTCCAGAAATCCTCCCCTTTTGCAACACCGGCAGAAACCAAGCTGCCACGCCTAGGTGCGCTATACATCCCATTGTCCGGGAGGGTCGCCCACAGACTCCAGGTGGCACCGACACCCGCACCCGCAGGACCCCAGCGTGCCTAACGTCAGGGTCGCGCAGGCCCTTGATTCTCTGCGTCCCGATTCGCCGCCGCCGCTACCGTGCCGACGCGGCTTCCTCTTCCACCGCTAGAGCCGCCCACGGCACCAAAGGCCACCGCCGTCCTCCATCCTCTCCCACCCCGACCTCCACCCCTCCACACACACCCACACCCACACCCACACGCACACGCACACGCACACACACGCAAAAGCAAGGACTCCGAGGAAACTTGCGGCGGGCACGGGAAGCACCCGGAGACCCACGGCCGCCGCGGCCCCCTCCGCACCGGTGCAGGGGGGTCGTCCGGTTGAAGCGAGTGTGCCCCAGCAGGTGTGCGCGGCGCACCGGCTGACCGCTTGGCCTCGAGAGGGGACACCTCTGATCACAGAGCAAATCCCTGGCGGACAAGGGTGTCCAAGATGGGGCGGGAAGGAGACTGAGGTGTGCGATGGACCGTGGGAGGCATCCACAGAAGAGGACGGATACAGGGGTGGACAGAGGGACTGACGGCGCCTATCATGCGAGGCACGGGGCGAGGCGGGATGGGAAACTGTGAAAAGCGCAACTGTAGAAAGTGTGCGTGAGTGGGGGGGGGGTGGAGGACGCCGCTCATCGGGGGTGGGGGGGTGGGGCGCGGAGGTGTTGAAAGGGACCTCTGGGTAACACGCTGGCCCCTTTGCCAAAGGATGCAGGGGACCGACGTGTCCTGCAATTGGAATGACAAGTTGGCGACAAGTGCGCCCAGTCCCCCGGGGTGACTGCACCGCCACCCACCTGCCTGGCTGCTGGGGTTTCTTCTCCCGCGGCTCCCACCACACCTCCCCGCTGTGTCACCTCCAGTGCCCGCGGGGACCGGGCCGGGCCCGGATGCCTCTTCCCTCCTCCACCTCCCGGCCCGGCGGTCGGACTGTGCGCTCCCATCGGGGCCCAAGACCACCGTGCCCATGGGGTCTGCTCTCCGGCGCCGGGGAGAGACGCAGCCAGCCAGGTCGTGGCGCTCCCGCCCCGCGTGGGGCAGGGAAGCCGCCCGAGAGGTCGCAGGCCCGAGGGGCGCGAGGGAGGCAAGGCCCGGGGGGCTCGGCCAGGTGACAGGACTCAGGGCTGCGCGTGGCTCACCTGCCCCACGCGCCCAGCACCGCCACCAGCGGGCACCTCGGGAGGGAGGACGGGATGGCTCGTCAGCCTGGCCAGCTAGGAGCGCCACCGGCGGGGGCGGTGGGGGTCCGAGCACACTCGGGGGGCCGGGGCCTCTGCGCACACTGGTGGTCCCGGCGGGGGACAGAGGTCGCCCCGGCCACTCGCGTCTCGGGCTGTGGAAGCGAAGGAGCCAGGCGAGCGCGTGCGCGGGGGGCGAAGGGGAGAGGCGATGCCGAGGGCCTCCAGAGGGCCAGCCAGGCCAAAAGGCTCGGAGGGCCGAGG
>NW_026526955.1:0-39926 GCF_024362965.1 Panthera pardus | reverse complement strand
CTTTTTGGGTCTGGAATTTCTGTTTGTGGTTCTTTTTCTGACTTTTATTTACTGATGCTGTTATTTTGTACATACATTGTTTTCCCGATTTAGCACTTTGTCCATATAAATTTTATTTTATTTTTTTTATGTTTATTTTTGAGAGAGAGAGAGAGAGAGAGGGAGAGAGAGAGACAGACAGACAGACCATGAGCAGGGCAGAGGCAGAGAGAAGGAGACTCAGAATCTGAAGCAGGCTCCAGACACCGAGGAGTCAGCCCAGAACCTGACGCGGGGCTTGAACCCATGACCTGAGTTCATGACCTGAGCTGAAGCTGGCCGCTCGACTGACTGAGCCACCCAAGCACCCCACACATTTTATTATTTTTAAAACGTTCTCAGTAACATATTTACACCAGCAGGTAATTCAAAACATGCATGTAATTAGTTCAACACCAAGGTTTCCTAAGGGACATTTTCTCTTACTTTGTTTTATTCCTGTGATTTGCCCATAGTTCCGTGTTTCTTTGCACACACTATAATTTTTTGTTGGCAACTAAGTGTGGCGAATGTTACTATCAAACAAAAGCAAATTCTGATTTGGTAAGAAGACACCTTATTTAAAGAGACCGGTGCAATATGGAGAACATTCTGATTGTAGAAATCTGAAAGTATCTCAGTCAGAGAGTGGCTTTTCTTTTATTGGGAGGGTAAGCAAGATTAGTAAAAACTTTTTCAGGGGAAATGAGCAAGCAAAGAAAGTGAGCATGTGGCATGATGGGCTGTGTGTCTCAGCTCTTACCTGGGGTGACTTCTTAATAGGGGGAATAATCTGTATTTTAGTGCTTACTCATGGGTAAGCCTGAAATTAGGGGTGTGTGGAATGGAAAGAAGGCTGACTAAACTTTGGTCAAGAGAAGGCAGTGAGTAAGAAATGCGCAGTTGTGAGTACTGAACTGTGGATACCAGAATCTTTCCCCCACTAGCTAGGGTTCTTGCTGCTTGTGATAGATTATAGTTGTTTGTTCAGTTAACTTTTTATGGTTTCTTTATGGAGAGCTGTTTTGCAAAAATAATATATACTTTGTATGGTCTTGGAAGTCATCTGTTTTAGATAATGATATGAAAGATACTTCCTTGAAAGCTGGGAGTGACAAAAACAAAAACCAAACTCAGTCTTTACAAGTGGGTTTCATTTCGGGAACTCCGTTAACGCTTGGCTAGGCCATTTAAAACTTGCCTTAGCGCATACTTCCTCCTTGAACACAGCAAGATGGAAAACCTTAGGATCTTTAAGGTCTTTTCTGAGCATATCCTGCTCTTACATATGTCTGGGCTTCTGGATTCTCTGGTATACCTGGAGGCTTTTCAAAGCTCTGTTCCGTCTATCTTTCTTCTCCAACCTTCTCATTTTTAGGTTGTTTGCCTTACCTGTTATTCTTAGCCCAGAATGGTGGCTGTGGCTGTTACTACAGCTTTGGCACTCGGAGGCTATACCAGCCCAAGGGAGTTCGTTTTGAGAGTAGCAGAATAAAGGCTCCTTTGGAGCCACTGTATGGGTCAAAACCCATCATCAGTGCTCTTAAGAACAAGGTTTCTATTAGCCACTCTGCCACCGGCAGACGACACCAGGAATGCTAGCCGCTTTCAAGCTGTGGTTAGTGTATGTTAGGCAGGTAATTATAAAGTCACTCTGTCCTCTTACAGATATGCAGTAGCTGCTTTCTTCATTTAGCCCTCCCCTGGTGGGTGTGTTGATTATATTCCAGACTTCTAAGGAAAAAAAAAAAAAAAAAAGGGAATTTGGACAGTTTTGGGGAGCTTAATCATTGCCTTAGTGTAGGAATGGTTTTATGGAAAACCTGCCTCATTATTTTCAGTCATGTCCCTCCCTCTTGCATAAGCTTAATTTTGTAAGGTGGTGGTATCCAGATAACACACTTAGTTAATTTTTTTTTTTTTTTTAACTTGGTTAGGTGAAATAGCTCCTAATGAATTATCTATAGTTAGCATACAATTGTGATTGTCTAGAGTTATCTGTAGACTATCTAGAATTGATACATAATTGTATAATTGACAGTGCAAATGACAGACCTTGCTTCAGGGACGCTTGTTGTTTATGTAAAGTAGAGTTTAAAGTAATGTCCCAAATAAATTCCTTTTCCTCCTTTTTCTTCTTACCTCTCCTTTTCCCCATGGTCCCAATATGATTATAAGTACCTTTCAGATAATCAAATGGGTGTGACTGTATTTAAAACATCTAAAGCATATACCAATTTAACGTTAGTATTCAGCAGCATTAAAGAGAGTAGATACAGATACTAGGTGACCTTTAGTATCCATTCAGACCCAGAGATTATACTTTTGTGGTTTTATCCATGTCCTAGTTGAATTTATGTTGGTAGTTACGACCGTGTAAATTCTGCTCTTTGATGGAAAAGATTTACCAGATAACCAATGTGGTCTCCCTGTGCTACCACAATACTTTTGTTAATGTTTATGGTCTTGGGAATTGATTTTAATTCTGTTTCCAGAATGCCCCTCCCGTCTTCCCACTTTCCACCGCTTAACCTGCTGTAAGCAATATTTACTTGTTATGATGACATTTTTTCTACTTCTGTAAGGTAGACTGGTGTGGTGGGGAATAAGAGCTTCTAGAATTTATGCCATAGAACATCATTTCTTCTTTAAGAAATGTTGTTGTGTTAACATGTGGTAAGAGAAAAAAATTTCTGAAACCTGTGGGTATATTATCCTGCAGAAGGAACTCCCCACTTATGATTAAGTAGTGTGCTGAGATGGGGAGATTGTTCTGGATTATTTGGGTAGGTGGGCTCGGTGTAAACACAAGCATCCTTATAATAGGAAAACAGGAGTGTGAGACTCAGAGAAGGAGATGTGGGCAGGTATCAGAGAGAGATCTGAAGAATCTGCTGCAGACTTTGAAGGTGGAGAAAGGAGTGGTCTCTAGAACTTGGAAAAGGTGTGAAAACAATCTCCTTGAGAGCCTCGAGAAGGAGGCCTGAGAGCTTCTGATCTTCATAACTGTAAGATGATAAATGTGAATTTTTAATGCATTAGGTTGATAGTAACTTGTTAACAACAGTAATAAGAAGCTAACATAGCATGCATCTTACAGAATTCCTCATTCACAAATTATTACAGTAGTTCCGCAGTGGGCCAGCAGTTTATATTCATCATAGCAAATTTTCTCACAACTCTATAAGGTAGGTACTGTCCATCCAGTTTACAGATGAGGTAACAAGTGTTTAGCTGTCACCATGGCTGCACAGGATGTGGTAAGTGCTGTGTTAAAATATCGGGCTCTTTTGGCTCTAAGACCATTATCTGTTCCATATGTCTCATGCTGTCTCTTATTAGCACAGTCCTCAGTTGTTAAGGGTACAAAGGGCAAAGCCTTCTTGCTGAGTGTGAGCAAATGTTGGTGGCAAGTAAATGAGTAATAGTTTTACTAAATGAAAATAAATTTAATTAAGGGTGGGATGTGATTAGGAAGTGTCAGAAATCTCGTGAGATCTAGAGACCAGGTGGATTGTGAACCGTCTAGGCTTCATACCTGTGGTTTCACTCATTTGAGCCCCACCTGGACGTTAGATACAGATTTGGAGGTATGGGTGCACTGGAATTCTCGGAAAAAGCACCTCAAAGTGTAACTTAGGTAAATTACAGGTTGACCATTGTTTGAAGTGTGAAGTAGAGAGACCCATTCATTGTAAGTTCTGTTGAAGAAAGTCCACAATTGTGTGTTAACAAATGCTAAAGTGGTCTGGGACAGTAGGACAAATAAAAAAAGCATTGATGTTTCAAAATGGCATGATGATTGGTCCACATGGAGCTGGAGAAAGGTGGCTTCAGAAAATTGGGACACAGATGATGCACTTGGCTAACCCATAAGAGTAGAGGACCATCTTATATTTTAGGACTCTCTGGCTTTAAAGATGCTAGTTGTGTGACTCAACCCCTGCCACTCTGCAAAATAGGTCAGGTCCAAGCATATTTCAGTGGACGTTAAAATCTTTGGATTCCTGATTATTTGGCTGCCGATATCAATGTAGATTTGTACCTGTATCTCTCAGAGTACAAATAGTCATTGAATTATATGTAGTTAGAGCTAGAAGTGGTTTTTAGCTCATCGTAGTTTTATAGACAAAACAGCCACAGGTATGAAATCTGAAATATATAACCCTCTGTGATTGTTTTAAAAGGCAAAGTACTTAGTCTAATATATACTGTCATTTTAGAATTCGTCTATAAGGAATCTACTAGTATGTATACTACTAGCATGGAGATTATAAAACTAGAAACTCTGTACGACCCTTTTCATAACAGACCGTTTGCCAAACTATTTTGGTCAATTTTGGCTTCTTCAGTGCTGCAGAAAATTAGATTTCTTCATCCCTATATTTAGCACTTATATTTCTTCTCCCAGATGCTTTGCCTGCCAGCAGGAAGTATTTGTAGTAACTCCTACGAAGTTATTTTGTCCATGTATTATTGCCTACCAGAGCTCAATTACCACTTTCAGGAGAACTTACTCTTCAGAATGTGATAGGTCATAATGATAATGCATTTTTATTTGTCCATATCTTTGGTTCTTGTACACGGACAGACTTCTTAAAATTGCTCATCACCGAGACTGTTCATTATACCTGCCTGGAAAGGATTTCTGAGTATTGAATGAGGGATTATACCACTGTTCCAGATGGTTTAATCAGAGCAGTGAAGAGCAAGGGGAAATGCTTAGGATTCACTTTTCCTCACCTCCTATTTGGATTATCCTGGCTTGGTAATGCCAGTCACTTAAAAAATAAATATAACTTACTTACAAGTTACAGTTGACCAAGAAGGAAGTGGTTGGTCCTGTTGTCCCACGTAGTGCCAGGGCATTTTCCCTAAAATTGGATTTGCCAGATCATTTGTAAGGTACAAATTCTTCTTAGATTATGTTTTTATTCCTGCCATCTTCTTGTGTGTGTCCTTATTTACACCTGAGGGCGGCAGTTCTTAATTTCTTCGGCCTAAGAAGTTATCTAAATATTACTTAATTTTATTTTTAAAACTCCTTAAAAAGCACCAAGGACTCCAGTTTGGAGTCTACAGTGCTACCAAAAAATTTTAATGGGTCCTGTGAAAACCCAATGCTGTATTTCATGGTTCAGATGGATCCTATACCTTTCAGTCATCTCGTAATGCATTGTCATGTGGTCACTGACGTACATTCTTCTTCCAAATGTTGTTATCCAATATTAGGCAATCATACTTGCTGATATCATTATCCCTCTCAGCAGAAAAGCCATTATGTACTGGGAAGCTGCTGGAGTCATGGTGACCGACTGAAATTATCCAAAATTCTGATTTGCGTTTGACAGTTTGAAGTCTTCCCATTGCGACAAATTCTGTTGTTTATCCTGACGGGCTTATTTCATTCATTTTCTAGAAAATATCGGGCAGATACCCAAATCTGAAAAATCATGGTAACTAGAAACTGTGGAGGGCCAGAGATTTTACTTTACTTGCAAACTGATAACTTGGCAGTATTTTATGAATACGGGGAGAAACCTCGAGACAAAAGAAGAGTTTTTTACAATTGCATTTACCTGAGGGCCCGCATGCACGCACCTGTCTCCTGAGCCTGGTGGTGTAAAGAGAAGCAGATGATGTTTGCATTTCAGAAGAGTAATGCTAGGTTTAGGGGATCTGACTCGTTAATAATGGGCAGTGTGGTGGGAGGAACAGTGCCTGCTCAAGGACGCCCATGTCTTCAGCAGGACTCATGAATGACCTCATTGTCCAAAGGGACTTGGCAAAGATGCGGCGGCATAGATTAGGATATTGAGGGAGTCTTCGGATGGGCCCAGTGAAACTGCTAGGATCCTTGCAAAGGAAAGACGGGGAGAGGAGTCGGTGGTGAGGTGGCGGGGGGTGGGGGGAGGGGGGCGGGAGGAGGCATTATGTATGAGGCTTAACTTGCTATTACTGGCTTTGAACATGCAAAAAAGGGCCACGAGCCAAAGAACACAGGTAGCCCCCAGAAAAGACAAGGGAATGGATTCTCCCACAGAGCCTCAAGAAGGGATATAAGATAATAAATGAGCCACTGAGTTTGTGGCCCTTTGTTACAGCAGCAACTGGAAACATAGGCAGTAAGCAAATCTGCCCATTGCTTTAGAAGTCAATGCCATTCTTATTTTTTTCCCCAGGGCATCCTTGAAAAGATAGTCTGAAACAAAGACAGGAGGTGTGTCGTGTCTCTGCCCACAAGAGAGGCAGAAACACTGTCATAGGCTCTGGTGAATCTTCTGTTGGGTGCCCATTGGCCACACTTGTTCAGTCTGACCAGCATAGCCCAGGACCAGATTTTTCCAGTCTGTCTCATAGGATACTATCGACAGGACTCCAAGCATGAGGAAGAGCCCAAGTGGCAGGATTAACTTCGACCCTGCCCTGCTGTAACTGGCTGAGGAAGTCTCACAGACCGTCAGAAAGCCAGATGGCTTTCTTCCGTGGGGCCCGGTGTTGACCTTTCCACTGGCCTGAGGCATGGCAAGATACACTCACAAGTGGTCCGCAAGAAAGAGGTCTAGGGCAATTTTGTCATCATTAATAACTCCGGCCAGGGAGTTGAGACTCCCTTGAAGCCATTCGTTGATCATTTCAACTAAATTTGTGGACAGATTTCAGACTGCCTTTGGTTCGTGAATGACTTCCATTGTGGGGATAAAACTACCTGCGCTGTGGGCATAAACCCACCTACGTGTGGAGTTAGTTGTTCTCGGGTGGGTTCCTGCAAGGAACCAAAGCTAGCGTCATTTTGGAGAGCACTTCACAGTTGTCTGAGGGCTACATGAGTACTAGTGGTATTTAAACACTTCAACACTTGATGATCTGTTATGACTTAAACACTTGGTGATCCATTATGACCACCGCTAAGATAGACGACGCTTGAGGGACACAAATTAGTGCACAACTTCCATGAAAGACGAGGCACACATGGTACCTTTGGAAAGAAAGTGTTGTTTATGATTTTGGAGCTTCCCAGGGAGGACTTCAATCAGTGTCCCCAAGTGGCACAAGTTCAGAGTGCTTGACAGCATAACTCCCTAGAGAGCCGGTGAGTCTTAGAGTTTGCAGGTAAGTAATTGAATTATATCCCCTTTTTGAATGGCCTGCCTGAGGCCAGTCCATGCAGTTTGTCCTTCTGTCCATGACATCGGGAGGGTGGCATTTTTCTGCCCCTGGAATGAGCTGGTGATGCCTAAGAGGAATGAAGGCAGGGCAGACACTCAGTGAGGTACACATGTATTTTATTTGGGAGGTGCAGGTTCGGGGACATCCCCTGCTAGCTACATCCATTTAAATTGCAGTCAAATTGTCATGAGCTGTCTGGCTGGAAGGCACATTCAGCAGTGTGTCCAGTCCAAGGAGCTCTTCCTTCCCCCCCCACCCCCAGCACCCCTTCGCCTAACCCGTTCCTGCCTCAGTGCGTACATTTTGGTAACTGCCGCAAAAATATCTCCGGTATTTCCAGGAGATACATCTTTACCTTTTGTCCGGTCATCCCCTACTTGTGGCAGTCCTTTTGTCCAGAAAGGTTAGGTACTTCAGGGCTGAGGTAAGTTGTATAAACGGCACAGAGATGCATTCTCTCCTCTTTGACCGGTGTGGACTATCACCCTAGGGATATCCCTTGGGCATTGTACTCAACAATGTACGCCATCATCCTTGTGATCTAGGACCATGTCAGTCCCACAAGAGACTCCAGGTAGCTGATGCAGCGTTTGAGTCCTCTAGGCCCCATTTGGTACCTGGAGGGTGTTCCCCCTGGGTGACTCGGTTTTACTGTCGGGGGAATGAGGCAAGCATCAGCCTAAGAATGCTATGGTCAGGATTCTTTGAATTTCTTCTGCCGCATTGGCCCCGATGATGATTACCCGGGAGGAGACAGAGGGGATGATCCCTTTCTGGGGGCAGCTGCATTCACTGGCCCAACTCGCATTTCCAAGGTGTGTAGATAAGGACAAGGTGGGGAGGTAATATTAGGAACCCAGCATGGAGCCCATTGTGGGGCTTGCACTCATGACCCTGAGATGAAGAAGACCTGCGCTGAGACCAGGAAGTTGGAGGCTTAACTGACTGAGCTACCCTGGCACCTGTTGGGAATCTTGTTGAGATGGCTTTTGAGGGGCAGTCCTAACTCCCAGTAATACTACGTGCCTATGGATGATGGGGGAACGTGGGTGGTACAAGGGGTACCTGGACTGTCGCTGCATTCTTAGTGGGTCTTTGATAAGAGGTGTGCCACTGTCAGATCACAGGTCATCTGTAGGAGGTGATCACAGGATCGATTAGGGCAAGGGCTTCGTTGCTGTGGTGAGAGTCAGCTGATCAGAGTGGAGTGGCAACCCCACAACCTGAAAAGGAGGTAGCCGTGGGGTACCCGAGACCAGTAGCCCTGGCAATAGTTCAAAGGTCAGCGGTACTCAAACTTCCAGCAGGAGGTACACTCAGTGCCCTGTGTGCTGTGGCCTTCCCAATCTGGAGACAACTGGGTCAACTCTCAGCCTGTGTCCCAAGCCTAGCATACAATGGTAACGTCTGCATCAGAAACAGAATGTTTTACTTTGTGCCCAGTCTACGATGGTGGTGTACACGTTGCCATGATCCGTGCAGTCAGTGAGCGTAATTCAGCCTGTAGCAAAGGCGGCAGTCCGGGTGGTGCAGGCTTGATCCGCAGCTTGCTTTCACTCTCACCATGGGCATCTACGTGAATAACCCAGATGATTCATTTAGTGGGTTTGATTGATTTCCCCATTTCGTGGTGCTAAAGAGGAGGTCCTTAATCTACCAGTCTGTCTTTTTTTTCTAAGTTGAAGACCAAGTAGTGAGCCGTAACAAGTCTTACCGGGGAGAGATAAGGTATAGGCCAGAGCAGCAGAGCAGCAGGAGTTACCTTGAATTCACTCCGCCTAACGCAGCAGCCATGTCCATTCTTGGTTCTTCATAATTTGTGCTGAGGCAAAACAGCGAGCACAGCCAGCTGCGGCCATTCGGCTTCATTGTAACCAGGTCACCGGGTAAACTGGAGATTTGGAGAGGAAACCGGAATTTGGAGAGCCCCTCTGAATCCCACTGGGCCAGTGGCTTTGCTTCAGGCAACAGACCTCCAGAATGACAGCAAACACTTCTTTGTGTAAAGTAGAGGTGGGACTTGGCTGACTAAGTCCTCGAGTCGGCCATTTCAGTTTGTTACATGAAACCTGTTGGGCTTTTCCTACATTGTTAGTCTTAAAAACTGAGTTCACCCACCCCGAAAGGAGAATATCAGGCCAGAGAGTCAGGAGAGCATCTTGGAATAAGTCTTCAGCGTTTGCAGGAGCCCAGGGACAAGATAATTGGTGCTTTTCAAAAGGATGCACCGGGTATGTGAGGTAGGCTTGCCCATTGCTTGCCTTATCACAGAGACTTGTAACATAAAGGAGTCATTAGGATTTGTGGACGCCAAAAGCACTTATTTGTGGGTTTCCCAAATGACAGAATCCCCACTGGCAGCATATTACACTTTATATCCGATGTATACATGTATTTGTAGAGTAATCTGAAGCATACATTCAGATTAGGGCAGCGCAGTAACAGTACATTGAATAAGCCCATGGCTGATTGTCTCACTTCCTTGATCTGTGAAGTGTGCCCCAAATGCCATCGGTGGAACAGACTCCGATGGGGGCAGTGACTTCAGTAGCTGTTTCCAAACAGAGACATAAAAGTTTGAGTCCCTCTGTTGTCCACGGTACACCAGCATGCTGGGATGCATGCGTATGGCCTTTGGCTTCCATTGGGGGATGGGGAATCCTTACTCCCGACCCTAGCCATCCTCCTCCTTAAGGTGGCTAAAGTCAGGGTACACAGGAAGAAATCAGAGGACGTGAAGAGGGAGAGGGTGGCCCCACATCAGTACACAAGACGTGTTTCCACTTGCTTTTGAACGGCGTAGGCAGGCTGTTGATAACTTTGCTTTCACACGTTAGCTCTCACTTCTACATGAAGGCCAGACGGATGCCAGAACTTTTGAAAAGCCTATATCATCATCTCATTTCCCAGTTTCTCTCTCCTCTAGCTTTTCTCTCTCTCTCGCTTCCTTTTTCCTGATTGTTGTTCCATACACCCAGCCGCTGAAGTCAATACTTGTGGCTGGGATGTTTGTATCCAGAGCATCCTGGGAAGCTACCTCAGTCTTGGGACAGCTCTCCCCAAAGTAAAACAGAGGCAAACCTACGTACACGGTTCTCAGAGACCTGCCAGAAAGGGTTGACTGGGACCACGATCCTTTGAAAATAATGTCTGCGTTGTTCCCTCTGGCACTAAGAGTGTGGGCTGCCGCCTCCATGGTCACTGTTGACGTAGGGTATGGGGAATGGTTGGTGGGAAGTTTAAAATCCCACAGTGCTCTCTCCTGCTGCAAGACAGCTGCTTTTTCATTCGCTCAGCCTTCCGTTTGGGTTATAAGTTTTATTTTGTGTTTGTGTTGTAAGTTTTGAGAAGGTCCCAGAGTTCTGCAGAAGTTGATTCTGGTGGATTCTGCCAGCATGTTACTTGCTGGAGGGACAGAGCCTCGGGGTTTTCTATTCTACCATTATGGTAGTCCTTCCCAACTCTTTGCCTCCTTTGATTCTAACTGGCATTGCTATTTTGCAAACAACTGTGAAAGGAGGGGGGAAAAAAACTGTGAAATGATGATGGGCCCACTGACTGTACCACATACGAAAAGTACACAGTATGTTTAGACATGAGCAATGTAGGATGGAAAACTGTATTCTTATGCACTGCATAGTTCCCCTTCCTTCACTACAATTGATTTAGCCCCTTCCATGGCCCTTTTTAAAATTTCTTCTTCCCCCTCTTCATTCTTTCTAGCTTGTGAGTGGCACGATGGATGAATCTAGAATTTGCAGGCTAGGCGTAAAAGCAGATAGGTTGTGTGACTCTCAGTCGAACGATACTCTTCAGCACCAAGACTCAAATTGTGCTGGCGCAAGTAGCAGGCATTCCTTGCAAGAGGATGAAGACAGTAACTTTATAAGAAAGAACAGGAATTTGGTGAACCCAGTGTACTGCACGCAAGAGTCAAGAATGGAGCCTCCTGGGCCAGATGGTGGAAGAGATCCTTCTGATGATCAGCAAGATGCACAGTGCAACAGGAACAAGGGAAAAACCTTAGGTAATAATTTCTGCTCAGTGCTTGGACATTTTCACATGCTACTCATTTTACCTAGCCTTTCTGCAGCACAGGTAATGACAGAACATAGTCTGTTTTAAGTCTGTCTTAAGATGTGGTTAGGTGAAAACACACCTCTGTGTTCTTGGAACAGGTTGGCAGTTATAATCAGGATGAGAATATGACGAGGTAGGAAGCCTGGTCATAGGAATCACATTATTTCTCTGCAAATAATCAAGAATTGTTTTTTGGGGGAAAAAGTTTGTGGCCTTTGGGCAGCAGTGCTGCTGTTTTGCCCCGTATTTAACCCTTTAAATGAATGGAGTGGAGTGGAGTGGAAATCTGACCAATAATTACTGCGAGACCTCTGTATGTGCTCAGTTTATTTAAAAGACTCTTCACTAAAATTTGGAAACGGGATATGTTTTCTGTGGCTTAGAAGGCAGGCTCACAAGAATGCTTTTCAGGGTGTGCTTTCTCCCTCCTGCTCTGTTAGTTTGACAGGTTAGGGCTTAGAATGTGGTATGTTACATTTGAGGAATAAAATCTAAAACGCCTACTTGGCCTTACGGGTTGCTTCTCAATTTTTAAAATTCCTACTGTACGTAACGTTTACGTGGTTTGATTTGCATGAGTTCTGTACCTGCCTATAACTTGGAATTTTTAAAAATCCGCTTTTGAGCACCCTGTAGGACTTTAACATTACAGGAATATGAGAAGGATTTAAAATTCCTCGCCAACAAGACAGCTGTCTTCAGAACCCATCACTCCACCAATGTGTGTAAATTATAGCTTCAGGTTAAAATTGTTAAATAGTTTTAGATGGTTACAGTTTAAAACCTTCATACAATTAGAGTTTACATGGACGGTTACTTCTTACACATTCGGTAATTGTATTCCCTCTGTATTTGTCCTTGAACAGACTGAGAAATGGTTTCACTGCGGAAGTTGTGTGTGCTGTCATAGCAGAGTATTTTTTGAAGTCAGCCTGTTCCTCCTCCTCTTTCCCATGCATAGTTGTTTGTAAAATATTAAAGTTATTTAACTTAAGTTAAGTTATTAAATTTAAGACAACTATTAAAGTTGTCTTCAGATTTTTAAAATGAAACGTCCTACGTACAAGAGGGAACAATTCAGAAAATAAAAAGGTACCTACCCGCAGGGTACAGAATGAGGCGTATCACTTAGTTTGAAGCACCCTTTGCTTGCCCCCACTTACCTCAGCTACCGCTTCTCCCTGGCACAGTTATTCTTCTCTGTTAAAAAAAAAATTTTTTTTTTAACGTTTATTTATTTTTGACAGAGAGAGAGAGAGAGAGACAGAGCATGAGCAGGGGAGGGGCAGAGAGAGAGGGAGACACAGAATCCCAAGCAGGCTCCAGGCTCTGAGCTGTCAGCACAGAGCCCGACGCGGGGCTCGAACTCACGGACCGCGAGATCATGACCTGAGCCGAAGTCAGACGCTCAACCGACTGAGCCACCCAGGCGCCCCATCCCTGGCACAGTTATTAAAGTATCCTTGTAAAACTCCCCAAGGAAAGAGCTATTTTTTTTTTTTTTTCACTTCTTTTTCTTGGCCCTAATCTTGATTAGCACCCAGAGTATCCTTGGTAAATCACCAGGAAACAGTCATTAAGTCACATTGGTCACTGGAAAAGGTGTGTGTCCCTGTGGATTATGTGCGCTTTAGGTAGTCTTAAACTTCCTT
Organism: Panthera pardus; assembly: GCF_024362965.1. Classification (NCBI taxonomy): domain Eukaryota; kingdom Metazoa; phylum Chordata; class Mammalia; order Carnivora; family Felidae; genus Panthera; species Panthera pardus. The sequence continues at coordinate 27,006 of NW_026526955.1, read as the reverse complement.
GAATACTTGTAGTTGGCTAGCAGAAAGCTTTTGAAGACATTCCTACCCTTTGTAGAATGTCTTAATTTGGAACCAGTGGCTAAGTTAGAGTACTTACACTTTCATTCAGTGGTGTTCTTACAGTGTCAGTGCCAAATAGCTGACCACTAGTAGTGTTAGTTATTAAGTGAAGCGATGTGGGGCAGGGAGGAGGCTGACCCCTTCTAATCAAGAATTTGAAAATAGTTTCACTGATTTACTGGTGAGCCTGTATCTGATGTCCCCTTAAATCATAATCTGGATAGCTGAACATAATTTTTATGTAGAATTGACAGATTGGATTAATTTTATCCTTCTGGTACTTTTTTTTCCTCCATTCCTTTTGGACCATCAGGAAAAGAAGTGTTACTATTGATGCAAGCCTTAAACACTCTTTCAACTCCAGAGGAGAAGCTGGCAGCTCTCTGTAAGACATATGCTGATCTTGTGAGTATTAAGGGTGCAAAGCCCGTATAAAATATAACGAAAGGTGCATGTGCCTGATAAGCTTATGAGATGTGATTTTGATATGGTTTTAAATGTAAAGTTGTTTTTCATTACAAAATTGAGGGTAAGAATCTAATTCCTTGAGACTTAGGTTGATTGTATGGCCTCATTTTATGGTATGCTTAGATACAGCATTTTACTAGTCTCTGGGATGTGGAATAGCTTTCCTAAAACTCAGTCAGCTCTGGCATTCCTAGGTCAGCATTTCCCTCATACGTTTAGATGCCTGACAGTTGTGAGGATATGATTTTCTATATGTAGATTAAGAAATTGTAGAACCTGAAACACGGTTAGATTCAAAAGTGTTTAACCATTTGACTGAAGCTGAGTGTTGTGAAGTAGTATAGTAAAACAGTACTATTTCTCAGGAAAATATTTCCTTAGCATCCACTATATGCCAGGCACTGTATTTTTATTTTTATTGTTATTTTTTTAATTTTCTATTTTTATTGCATCTTCCAAAGAAACTGACTTGTATAAAGAGTTTGTTCTGGTCTGTGGCCCATGTTATTTCAAGTAGCATTCACCTTGGGTATATGGAAACATTCTCAACAAGGAAACCCTGCCTTCAGTTTAAAAGTGAAGAATGCGGGGGGTGGGGGGGGGGCGGGGGGGCGGCGGTGCACCTGGGTGGCTCAGTCGGTTGGGCGTCTGACTTCAGGTCAGGTCATGATCTCACGGTCCGTGGGTTCGAGCCCCGCGTCGGGCTCTGTGCTGACAGCTCAGAGCCTGGAGTCTGCCTCGGGTTCTATGTCTCCCCCTCCCTCTGTCCCTCCCATGCTCGTGCTCTGTCTCTGTCTCTGTCTGTTTCTCACTAATACATACATGTTAAAAAAAAAAAAAGTTAAAAAAAAGTGAAGAATGGGATAGGACATTTTGAAGAATCGTGGCAGGAATGTTTTAGAAGTGTTGGTTCCAAGGTAAATGCGGCAATTCTCGTGGGTTGTGAAGTGTCTATGTGAATTACCAGTGATGAATTTTGTCCATTCACATCTGTTTGAAAGCATCTGCTCTGTAGCATACACGTTACTCTTTTCTGAATAACTGACTCTAAGTATAGAGCTGGAACAGTTGTACTTACTACCGCTCCAAGTGGCACAAGTATACCCCACTTAGCAACCTGGCACCTTCTGAAAATTGTGGAGAAGCAGGAGTGGCCTAGAGCGTCTCTGAATGGCCTACACACGGTCCAGATGCAAAGATGGCAGCAATCAGAGTTGTTGGGGATTGCCACGTCAGGAAAGGCAAGAGCTACACATCTGCTCTGGGAAACAGCCAGATGGAAGCTTCTGCTTCTGGTCCTACAGAACTGCATATATTTGCGTATTTTAAAATGTGTTACCTGGGGCTGTACTCCAATTAGTACAGATCTCAGTGCTCACTGAGATCCGCCTACATTGGGACCCCAACAGGTCTTGGCACACTGAACATGCGTGTTTATGAAGGGCAAAATAGGCCATTGACAATCCTGAAGGTTTGAGAGACAACCAAGACCTAGGGCATTGCTGAACTCCGCGGTTCCTCTTACCCAAGGCATCCCCTCAAAACTGGGAGGGGTGACTGCCTCAACTGTTGCATAGAAACAGACACAGGGAGTCCGGAAAAATGAAGAAAGAGTGGAGTGTGTTCCAACAGAAACACCAAGATACAACCTCGGGAAAACAAACAAACAAACAAACAAACAAACAAACAAACAAAGCCTTAATGAAACAGAACAGGTAATTTCTCTGTTAAGTGTCCCAAGTGGTGGTCATGAAGGTGCTCACCAAACCTGAGAGAAGAATGGATGAGAACAGTGAGCGCTTTAACAAAGAGATCGAAAATACAAAAGAAAAGAAAAAAGAAAAAAAGCCAAAGAGAAGTGGTCGAGCAGTGGAATACAATTAACTGAACTGAAAAATACACCAGAGAGTTTCAACAGCAGACCAAGTGAGGTAGAAGAAAGGGTCGGTAAACTTTTTGGCAAAAGCAGTGGAGCTCACCATCAGAGAGCAAAGAGAAGATGGGAAAAAAGTGAAGATAGCTAAAGGGACTTACAGGACAACATCAAGTGGAGAACCAAGTGAGAAAGAGGAAGAAAATTTACTTAAAAAATAGCTGAAAACCCCCCCTAACCCGGGGAAGGAAACAGACCTTGAGATCCAGGAAGCACAGACCTTGAGATTCAGGAAGCACAGTTCCAAATATTATGAACCCAAAGACATCCACACTGAGACACACTGTACTTAAAACGTTAAAAGTTGAAGACAAAGATTATTATAAAGCAGCAAGGGAACAAAACCAAAACCAAAACCAAACCAACCCAATTTACATACAAGGGAACCCTGTTAGCCTATCAGCAGGTATTTCAGCAGAAACTCTGCAGGCCAGAGTCAGTGACATGATATACTCAAAGTTCTGAAAGGAAACAAACAGAACACTTGTGACTAACTAAGAATACCCACCAGGCTAACGCTGTTATTCAGAAGTGAAGGAGAGGTAAAGGATATCCTGGAGACGTGAAATCTAAAACTGTAAAAGGAAGTCCTTCAGACTGAAAAGAAAGGACACCAATCAGCAACACAACGTGGAAGTGTAAATCATACTGCTCACGGTGAAAGGCTATAAAGGCAGGGGCTTCATCACTTCAAACCTCGTTTGAAAGTTAAAAGGGAAAAGTGGTAAAACTAACCATAACTACAATAATCACGGAGAGAACACACACGATAGAAGGTTTTTTTTTTTGAATGTGCCATAACATCCCGAAACATGAGCAAAGAATTAAAATGTAGAGCTTTAGAATGCATCCTAACTTAAGTTGTTACAACACAAAATAGACACACACACACACGCACACACACACGCACACACACACACACACACGATGTCATGCGGGAGCCTCTTGGTAATCACAAGACAAAAATCTGTGGTAGATAACCAAAAGACGTTGAGAAAGGAATGTAAGCATACCACTTAAGAAACTCCTCAAACCCCAGAGAGCTGGACAAGAGGAAAAGAAACAGAGTAACTGCAAAACAGCCGGCAGCGAGTACAGACCTATCCATAACTACTCCAAGTGTAAAAGGACTAAATTGTGTAATCAAAAAAACATAGTGATTGAATGGACTTGGAAAACAACAGTCATCTATATGCTGCCTGTGAGAGAATGACTTACGATGGAAGGATGCACACAGACCACAAGTGAAGGTATGGGAAAAGACATCCCATGCTTAGGAAAACCAGAACAAAGCTGGGGTACCTATGGTCACATCAGACAAAATAACCTGACAAATAAAAACTGTGTAAGAACAAAGAAGGGCATATCATAATGAAAAATCCGTCAGTCCAGCAGAGGACCTAACATGTTTATATATCTATGGACCCAACATAGGAGCGCCCACATAGAGAACACAAACATTAACAGACCTAAAGGGAGAAATAGATACGTATACAATGACAGTAGGGGGCTTTCATACCCTATTTACATCGATGGACCAATCATCCAGACAGAAAATCAGTAAGGGAATATTGACCTTAAACAACACAATAGAACAGGCAGACTTAAAAGCTATATACAGAACATTGCATCCCAAAGCAACAGAACACACCTTCTTTCAAGTGCTCAAGGAACTTTCTCCAGAATAGATCCCATTAGGCCACAGCCTTGCCAATATTTGTTGTTTTCTGTTTGTGTAATAAGAGCCATCGTAATGGTTGTGAGATGGTGTCTTACTCGGTGGTTTTGTTTGCTTTCTGTAATGATTAGTGATAGTGTGCATCTCTTATGTGCTTATTGGCGATGTGTTGGTCAGCTCTGGAGACATGTCTATTCAGGTCTTTTGCCCATCTTTAAATTGGGTTGTTATTTTGTTCTTGTGCTTTAGGAACTGCCTATAAGTTGTGGATGTTAATATCTTATGATACGTAATTTCACCATACTTTCTTCTGTTCTGTCACTTGCCTTTTCACTCCCTTAATGGTATTCTCTGATGCACAACATATTCAATTTTCATGAAGTCAAGCTATTTTTTTTTCCCTTTCTGTGCTTTTGGCGTCAGTCCAAGAATCCCTGTCAACTACAATGGCATGAAGCATTTCCCCAAGTTTTCTTCTAAGACATTTACAGGTTTAGGTCTGACATGTAAATCGGGATCCATTTTTTTTTCCACCAAGAGACATTTGGGATATAGGTTTTAAGATTTTTCCAAATACTTGCCCCTTGGTTTTCTCTTTCTTTTCTTTTCTTCTCTTTGCTTGGCTTGGCTTGGCTTGGCTTGGCTTGGCTTGGCTTTTCTTCTCTTTTCTCTTCTTTTTTTTTTTTTCTTCTTTCATTTTTTTCTTTTCTCTCTCTCTCCCCTTCCTTCCTCCCTCCCTCCCTCCTCCCTCCCTCCCTCCTCCCTCCTTCCCTTCTTTCTTTCTTCCCTCCCTGCCTCCCTCCCTCCCTGCCTCCCTCCCTCCCTCCTTCCCTACCCCTGTCCCTCCCTCCCTCCCTCCCTCCCTCCCTCCTTCCCTCCCTTCCTTCCTTCCTTCCAGTCCTCCTCCGTTCCTTCTTTCCTTGCTTCCTTCTCTCTCCCTTCTTTCATTTCTGCCTTGCTTCCTTTTATCTTTGTTTCCATCTTTCTTCCCTTCCCTTCTCTCCCCTCCCCTCCCCTCCTGTCCCCTACCTCCGCCCTGTCCACTCCCCTCCCCTATCTTTCCTTCCCTTCTTTCTCCCATGGCTTCCCTTCTTTCCTCCCTCCCTTCTTTCTCTCTCTTCTTTCTTTCCTTCCTCCCTCCCTCCCGTCTTCCCTCCCTCCCTCCCTCCCTCCCTCCCTGCCTCCCTCCCTGCCTCCCTCCTTTCCTTCTTTCTTTCTCAAAATTTGTGTGTGGTTGCAACATGGGATTCAGGTGTACAACATAGCGAATTTGACACATTTATACATCAGGTTATGCTCACCACAAGTGTGCCAGGATAGCTCCATCTATCCCATTACATCGCTATTACAACATCACTAGCTCCATCTGTCCCATTACATCGCTGTTACATCATTGACTGTGCTCCGAATACTGTGCCTTTGATTCTTGAGACTGACTCGTTCCGTAACTGGAGGCCTGTATCTCCCACTCCCTTCCACCCATTTTGTCCATTCTGCCGCTTCCTCCCCTCTGGCAACCATCAGTTTCTTCTCTGTGTATGGGTCTGATTCTGCATTTTCTTTGCTTATTTCATTGTTTTATTTTTGATTCCCCTTAGGAGTGAAATCATTTCTATTTGCCTTTCTCAGTCTGACTTCTTGTCAGTTAGCAGTACACCCTCCAGGTCCCACCATGTTGTTGCAGATGGCACGATCTCTTCCTTTTCTGTAATTTTGCATTGTGCAGGTGCATGTTTTTCTTATCCATTTGTCTTAGGTTGCTCTCATAAACAGTGTGGCCAGAAACATCGGGGGACATGTATCTTTTCGGATTAAGGTTTCATTTTCTTTCTTTGGAGGTAAATACCTCCAAAAGGTCGTGGAATTACCAACTCACATGGTAATCCTGTTTTTAATGTGTTTGAGGAAGCTCCATACTCTTTCCAAAGAGTATGACTGTACCAGTTTGGATTCCCACCAGCACTGCAAGAGTGTTCTTTTCCTCCATGTTCTTACCAACACATGTCGTTTCTTATGTTTTGGATTTTAGCCTTTGGGACACGTATCAGCCCCTAATCTCGTTGTGTTGATTTTCACTTCCTTGAAGATGAGTGAGTTTGAACATCTTCTCATGTGTCTGTTGGCCATCTGCGTGTGTTTTTTGGGGAAAAAAGAACATCTGAACAAGCACTCTGCCCATTTTTGAATGCATAATTGCAGGGGGAGGGTTGGTGTTGAGTTGTGTCAGTTCTTAGCCCTTCTGATACCCTATGCCTTTTGGATGGAGCATTTAGTCCATTTGTATTCAAAATGATTGTCGAAAGATACGATTTTAGTGCCATCGTGTTAACGTGTAGAGTTGGTGTTTCAGGTGACCTGGTCCTTTGCCGTGTTTGTTGCTCAGGACTTTTATCTTCTTTTTTTAATCTCCCACTCAGGGGGTCCCCTTAACATTTTCTGCCTGGTAGTTTAGGGGTCACGAACTGCTTTGGTTTTTGTCTGTCTGGGAAAGTCTTTAACCCTCCTTCTGTTCTGAGTGACAGCCTTGCTGGTGCTCGATAAAGAATTCCCGGTTGCACATTTTTCCCATTCGGCACCGTGAGTATTTCCTGTTCCTCTCCTCAGACCTGCCAGGTTTCTGAGGACAGGTCTGCTGCTAACTTCAAGCCTTGTAGGTTAAGGACCTTTTTCATCCCTAGCTGTTTTCAGAATTTGTTGTCTCTTTTTTTTAACTTTTATTTAAAGTCAAGTTACAGAGAGGGTCACAATGGATTCAGGCGTACAATTTAGTGATCCATCACTTCTCTGTAACACCCAGGTGTACTCATCCCAACAAGTGTCCTCCTTAATGTCCATCACGCGTTTAGTCCATCCCCCGTGCTCCTCCCTCGAGTAATCCTTAGTTGCTTCTGTGTATTTAAGAGTCTCTTATGTGTCCCCCTTCTGTTTTTACCTTCTTTTTCCTTGCCTTCCACTACGTCCATCTGTTTTGTTTCTTGGATTCCACATATGAGTGAAGTTGTGTGGTATTTGTCTGTCTCTGACTGACTTATTTCGCTTAGCGTAATACACTCCACTTCCATCCACGTTGTTGGAAATGGCAGGATTTCATTCTTTCTGACTGCCAAGTAATATTCCACTGCGTAAATACACTACCTCTTCTTTATCCATTCATCAGTCAAAAGACTGCTGGGCTCTTTCCCTAGATGGGCAGTTGTTGAGAGTGCTGCTGCGATAAACATTTGGGTGCATCTGCGCCTTCGAAACAGCATTTTTCAGGGTAATGCTGGCCTCATGGAATGAATTTGGAAGTTTTCCTTCCGTTCCTACTTTTTGGAACCGCTTTGAAAGAAGAGGTATTAACCCTTCTTTAACTGTTTGGTAGAATTCCTCTGGGAAGCCATCCGGCCCTGGAATGTTTTTGTTGTGAGAGCTTTGACTACGATTCAGTTTCCTTACTGGTTATGGGTCTGTTCAAATTGTCTATATCTTCGGTTTCAGTTTTGGTAGTTTACATGCTTCTAGGAGTCTGTCCATTTTTTCCAGATTGCCCAGTTTGTTGGCATATCACTGCTCATAATATTCTCTTATCATTGTTTGTATTTCTGAAGTACTGATGGTCATCTCTCTTATTTTTATTCCTGATTTTATTTTTTGAGTCCTTTCCTTTTTATTTTTTATTTTTGTCTAGGGTTTATTAGTTTTGTTAGTTCTTTGAGGGAACCAGCTCCTAGTTTCGTTGATCTGTTCTACTGGTCCGTTGATCAGTCGATGTCATTGATTTCTGCTCTCATCTGTATCATTTGCCTTCTTCCTCTGGTTTTGGGCTTTATTCACCGTTCTTTTTTCCAGCGCCTTCGGGGCCAAGTTTTGATTGTGTGTTTGGGGACATTCTTGCTTCTCGAGATACGCCTGATTTGCAAACCTCTTAGGTCTGCCTTTGCTGCCTCCCAAAGGCTTTGGACTGCCGTGTTTTCATTTTCATTGGCTTCCCTGTATTTCTTTATCGTTTCGTAAATTTCTTGGTTAACCCATTTGTTCTTTAGTAGGATATTCTTTAACCTCCATCTTTCTGAGGGCTGTCCAACTTGTTTCTTGTGGTTGATTACAAGTTTCATAGCCTTGTGGTCTGAAAGTATGGATGGCATGAGCTCGATCTTTTTTGCACATGTTGAGGGCTGACTTGAGACCCAGTGTGTGATCTGTTCTGGAGAATGTTCCAGGTGCACTCAAGAAGAATGTGTATTCTTCTGCTTTAGGATGAAATGTTCTGAATATATCTGCTAAGTCCATCTGGTCCAGCCTGTCATTCAAAGCCATTGTATCCTGGCTGATTTTGTGTTTAGATGATCTGTCCATTGTTGTAGTGGGGTATTTAAGTCCCCTACAGTTATGGTATTAGTATCCATGATTTTCTTTGTTTGTTCTTAATTGGCTTACATGTTTGAGTGGTCCCACTTGGAGACGTAACTATTTACGATTGCTGGATCTTCTTGATGGATAGACCCCTTAATTATTTGGTCTGATTAGTTTGTCTGATACAGGTGTGGCCACTCCAGCATTCTGTTGATGTCCAGTAGCACGATAGGTGGTTCTCTATCCCCTCATTGTCAATCTGCAAGTGTCTTTAGTCTAAAATGAGAGTTGTGTAGGCAGCATTTGGATGGACCTTGTTTTGAAATCCGTTCTGATGCCCTGGGTCTTTTGATTGGAGCATTGGGCCCATTTACCTTTAGAGTGGTTACCTTTACCTTTTGATTGGAGCATTGGGTCCATTACCTTTAGACATGAATTTAGTGCCATTGTGGAGGTGGTCTTTTTGGTGAAATTCTCTTGCCCTTTCTAGGTTTTGGTTGCTTTTGATCTGTTTTGTGGTTTGTTTGTTTGTTTGTTTGTTTGTTTTCTTTTACATTCTGTTCTGTTCTGTTCCGTTTTGTTTCTTTCTACACTCACAGAGTCCTCCTAGAGACTCCTTGCAGGGCCTGTTTAGTGGCCACAGATTCCTTTAGTTTTGGCTTGTCTGGAATACTCTATCCCTCCTTCCATTCTGAATGACAGCAGTTCTGGATAAAGCATTCTTGGTTGCGTGATTTTTCTGATTCAGCACGGTGAAAGTATCCTGCCTCTCCTTTATAGCTGGCCAAGTTCCTGTGGACAGATATGCTGTAAGCCTGGCCTGCTTCCTCGTGTAGGTGAAGAACTGTTTTTGTCATTGCTGTTTCCATTATTCTTTCCTTGTCTGTGTGTTTTGTGAATTTGACTATGATATGCCTTGGAGTTGGTTATTTTGCATTGAATCTAATGGGAGTTCTCTGTGCTCCTTGACTTTGATGTCTGTGTCCTTCCCCGGATTAGGAAAGTTGTCTGCTACAATTTGCTCACATAAACCTTCTGCCCCTTGTTTTCTCTATTCCTCCTCTTGAACTTCTAGGATATGAATGTCCTTCCTCTTTCACAAGTGGTTGAGTCACCTAAGTCTTGTATCGTGATCTTTTGCATTTGTTTCCTACCTCTTTTGCTGCTCCATTATTTTCCATAGTCTTACGGTCTATATCACTGAATTGCTGCTCTGCTTTCTCCATCCTTGCCGTCATGACAGCCATTCCTGATTGCATCTCGGTATAGGATTTTTCATTTTGGCCTGATTAGCTTTTAGTTCTTTTATCTCTGCAGAAAGTGTTCCTCTGGTGTCTTCTGTGCTGTTTGCAACCCCAGCTAGTAGTCTTATAATTGTGGTTTTGAATTCTAGTTCAGACATCTTACATGTATCTGTGTTGATTACGTCTTAGGTGTCATTTCTTCTCGTTTCATTTTGGGTGAATTCCTCCATCTTGTCATGTTGGAGGGAGAAATAAATTAATAACTTAAAGAGTTAAAAGTAAAATATTAAAAACAAAACAAAAATATCATTTAAAGGAAGCTAGATCCTAGGTATGCATCTGTCTGCATGTTAAGAGATGCTTGATATTAAAGGGACTAAAAGAGAAAGGAAACAGAGCTTAAAAAATGAACACATTAAAAAGAATTTAAATAGTAAAGTCGAATAAAACCGTTAAAGAAAACAAAATAAATTTTTTAAACTTGAACAATTTAAAAAAAAAGTTGTTCCTTCTGAGTGCAAGAAAAAGGAACCAACATAACAAAAGAGAACAGAACACATCAGAAAAACAGAAGCAAAGAGAATGAACAGATGAAGAAGCGTACGGAATGAAATCCGAGTGGGGTTGCCTCCACTTTTCCCTAGAACTGAAATTTTGCAGTACGCTGTAGTCCACAGACTTGACAGGTGGAGGGATTTGTTCTGGTCTTCTGGGAGATGTGTCTGGAGGACACAGGTTGGTCAGGCTCGGGGCGGGGGTGGACTTTGTTTTCCGCTGGGTGGCGCTGCTTAGCTCACTAGCGTTGATGAGTGTGTGTGGGAGGGGGCGCACGCTAGAGAAGAAAATGACTTCACTCAGCTAGCTCTCCAGTCTCTGGAATGGGAATTTTGTACCCTCACGTGAGGAAGCACCCCTCCTTTGTCTCAGGCCTCTGTCCACTCCCTGCATCCACACTGTCTGTGTCCAGGCTGTCCGCCGGCCAGGCAGCACTTCCCTCCAGAGTTGGATCTCCGATGGGACTGTGTCTCAGAACCCCAGGCTTCAGAGATTCCCCCGGATTGGACACACGCCAGTTATCTGGGAGCAATGGGCAGGTGACGACTTGTCCCAGAAAACGGTTGTGCGCCAGCACACCCTCAAAGGTTCGGATCACAGCACGCAGCTGGGGCCAGGTTTCTCTGCACTCTGGCGTCTTTGTCTCAATGCCAGCAAATGAGGCAGCTCTCCTGGGCCTGTGGGGTCTTTTCCCGTGGGGAGGCCAGAGGCCATATGGCCTCTACCAGATTCTCTCCACGCAGGGAAATTGCTTCTCCCCATGTGGCACGTGGACCCCGCAGGCCACGCTGCCTGCTCCTGGGAGATTCTCCCTACTTTGTCACCAGAGCACCACCAGGCACTGAGCTCTGAAACGTCAGACTCGTGCTCCACTGTTAACACAGTCCTGTGCTGTTGAAATGCTCTCCTTTCCCCCCATCAGTGGTGATAGGGAGCAGATTTCTTGTCCAGTCCTCTTTGAGTGTTTTCACCCTTTTCTCTGTCCCTCTCTCCAGCTACTTTCAGGGAGAGTTCTCTTCTTGCACGCTCCCGATGTCCCACACTCTCCCCCTTTTCTCTTTCCCTCTCTGCTCTCTCTCTGCCAAAATGGCTCCCTGCCCTCCATGGCTTTTCTCTACCCCGGTTTACTTCTTCGCACCACAGACCTGCCAAGTTCTGAGGCTCAAGGTGTGCAGATTGTTTCATTAATCCTCAGACCAATTTTCCCAGGTGTTTACAATGGTTTGATGCTGATCTGTCTGCATTTCAGGGATGAGACAAACTCAGGGTCTCCATGCTGCCCTGCCATCTTAACTCCTCTCTGCCAGAATGCTCTCTTTATCCCTATATTTTGCAAGTTTCCCTATGATACGTCATGGTGTTGACCTGCTTTTGTTGATTCTGAGGGGAGTTCTCTGTGCCTTTTGGACTTGAATGCCTGTTTCCTTCCCCAGTAAATAAGTAGTTGCCAGGCACGGATGGACAGGGTGGGGTGTCAGCGGGTCCTGCCTCCACTGGCAGTGGCAGTACTGCTCTCTGAAGTCCCACCCACCGTGTTGGTGCTGGAGGGGAAATGGCGCCACTGCAACCTCTCCTCCCTCCACTGGGGACTCTCACATCCCCCGCTGTGAGAACAGTGAGGCCCTCACAGAATAGTGAGGCCAGGCAGCACGGGGATCATGACCTGGGCCAGAATCAGAGTTGGTCGCTCCACGGACTAACTCACCCAGGCACCCCTGTCTTGCTGATTTTAACACTTTTTCTCTGTCCCTATTTTTTTGTATCTCTAATTACAGTACGTCTTGGGGTTGTCCTACTTTTGTTAATTTTGATGGGAGTTCTGTCGTGGACGCGCTGTCTTTTCCCTATCACTGAATGTGATGTTTTGTTTCCTCAAATAAATGTTCTCTCCTCCTTTTTCTCTCTTCTTCTGGGACTCCTAGTATATGAATGTTATTACATTTGATGGAGTCACTGAGTTCCCTAAATCTGTCACCACAATTCTTCTTTCTCTCTCTCCTCTGTCACCTTCTTTAGTTTCCATAACTCTATCTTCCGTATCAGTTGTTCATCCGTCTGCTTCTTCCGGCCTTGTGGTCCTTCCATCTAGCCTGTTATGAAGCTGTTATTTTATTTTTTCATTTCTGAATGATTGTGTTATAACTGCTTTATCAAGGTGGCCTCCCTGATGTCCTCCTCCCTTCTACTAAAAGTTCTAAAAGAAATTGTTAATGTTTGTTTGTTTATTTATATATTTACTTACTTACTTACTTACTTACTTACTTACTTATTTCCTTCTTTATTTGAGAGAGAGAGAGAGAGAGCATGATCAAGGGAGGGGCAGAGAGAGAGGGAGACACAGAGTCCAAAGCAGGCTCCACGCTCTGAGCTGTCAGCACAGAGCCCGACGTCGGGCTGGAACTCACAGAGCACGAGATCATCACGTGAGCCGAAGTTGGACGTTTGACCGACTGAGCCACCCAGGCGCCCCTGATGTCTTCCATTGTTCTCTCAAGTCCAGCCAGTATCCTTATGGTTGTTGCTTTAAATTCTCCACCAGGCATGTTACTTACATCTGCTGGGGTTGGATCTCTGGCTGTGACCTTATCTTGTTGTTTCTTTGGGGATGAATTCCTTCTTCTTGGCACTTTGTCTAGGTCTCTGTCTTCTTCTCTGTGTTAGAAAAGCCTGATATGTTTCCTGTGCCCACAGTGCCCACGGTGCCCACACAGTGAGACTAAAGGCTTTATGAAGAACCAGTCATACAGTGTGCAGGACTTCATGCTTCAGGGAATGTCTGTGGTGTATGCTTGGTGTGCTCTGCTGCTCTGCTGTGGCTGCTCTGTCCCTCAGGCCAGTCATCTGCAGATGCTCTCTTTACCTGCAGTGGACAGTGTTGGGTCCTTGGCCAGAGTGGGGTAAGTTTTTAAGCAGGCATGGTAAAAGAGACCTGATGCTAGTTCCACTAGAACTGAAGTCCTGCACAACTCAATGGTCGGTACACGTGGGGTGTGGGGGATGTGTGCTGGTCTTCTGGGGGAGGCGCCCCCTGCACTGGCTTCTATGCACAGAAGCGGTGCCAGCAGAGTGCAGGGGGGCAGGACTCGGTGTTAGCAGGTCAGGCATCCACTGTGTGGGCACTGTGCTATTTACTGAAGTGGCTTATGGTGGGGGCGGGGGGACAGAAATGGGACCTAGCCAGGCCCCTTGTTTCTGGAGAGAGGAGTTCATGCTTATGCTCTCAGGGAAGTCCCCCCGAAGAAGAGTGAATACTTTCCCCTCATGTGTCTAGGTGTCTTTCAGATTGCTGTCTTCTGTCTATTCCGCGTTACTTGCCGGCCCAGAGGAGCACAGTGCATTTGGGGTTTACCCCAGCCAGCTCTGCTGACTTCTAAACTTCCAAACTTCAGGGTCCTGGTGTTGGGGAGATTGGCACCGGTCCTCTGGGAAAGGTTCTCGCTGTGCTGCGACAGATGCAGGTTTGGTACAGAAGGGCAGTCACACCAGAGCACAAGGGTGTGGGATTTGGAGCAAGCCTGCTGTGCAGTGTTGTGGTTAGCTGCCCTGAGGATGTGTCTCTGCACCTCCGCTCAGGAGCAGAGGAAATGGTGCCCACCAGCTCCTCTGTCTCCACAGAGGCAATGCCACGCCTCACAGATGTGTTCCAAAACAAACCAGCAGTCTCTCCCTGCCCACTGAGGTGATCCTTAGAACATGCCATCTGCCCAGAAGTTGTTTGCCTGTCTTCTCTCCAGGAGTAGGGCACCGTCCTCAGATCTCCATCCCAGCTATCCTGGGGACCTGTGAAACTCCAGGCTTTGAACCCCACTGTTTACAAAAGCTCACAAAATTCACCCCCTCTCGTTGTGGAGTGAGTGCCTTTGGGGAAATGTTCCTGTGTCTTCCCCTGAGTGTGCCTCTTTCTCACCCTTCTCTGTGACTAGGGTTCTCTGCACTCTGCAGCACCTGCAGTCTGTTTCCCTCCCGAACCATGTCTCTGCACTTCTTACCTTTCTTCGTGTGGCCTCTTGTCTCTCTCTACTTGTGGAGTTTGTTTCTGTCAGTCCTCAGGTCATTTTCGTGGGTACTCAGAATGATTTGATGGTTATCTAGCTGTGTTCGAGGGACAAAGCAAGCCTAGGGTCCTCCTACCACACCTCCGTCTTAGCTCCTCTAGGGTGGGTTTTTTTTTTTTCCCTTTTCTTTTCTGTTTGAGTGAACTTCCATAACATTGTTGGGGAGGAAGGAATTCCATGTCCCCTTCAAGATCCTTCTAGCTGGACTGTGAATCAGATTGATACGAGGAGAGTGACAGGAAAAAACATCAAATTCAATTTCATATACATGGGGACTCCACACCAACACAAAATTGAAAGACTGGATATATGTGACATACATCATTCTGCACTAAGGAGAAGCAGGTAGGAGTCTGGGCTTTCAAAGGGAAGGTGTGCAAATCACAGGAAAAAGATAGAGAGTAGATAAAGTGTTTGCAGACAATGGGGCATAGGAATTTTCACAAAAAGGCTTTGCTGAATTCCTCCTTGTTTTACCTGCTTCAATCCCTGTCTTCCACCCCTCGTTCTTATCATAATGTAGTTATCTGTGCAGATTGCTCCTTCCAGGAGCAGCTCCTCCATCTAAGTTGTCTTGAGTCAGCTGAGGGAGACAAGAGGGTCAAAAACTTTTGCTGAGTTGGGACGCCTGGGTGGCTCAGTTGCTTAAGCCACTGACTTCAGCTCGGGTCACGATCTCACAGTTGTGAGCCTGAACCCCACGTCAAGCTCTGCGTTGACAGCTCAGAGCCTGGAGCCTGCTTTGGATTCTGTGTCTGCCTCTCTCTGCCCCTCGCGAGCTCGTGCCTCTCTCTCAATCAATCTCTCTCTCTCTCTCTCTCTCTCTCTCTAAAGAAAAAAAACATTTAAAAAAAAATTTAAAAAAACAACAACAAACTTTTGCTGAGTCTATTCGGTTGTGACTGTTTTTAACTGGAAATAATCTTTGTGCCAAAGTGGCCCATCTCGGGGCATCCTGCCATTGGCCTCTACAGGAGTTTTCTATATGGTGAGTAAACTTAAGTGCCTTGTATGCAAAGTGTATGTGATATGGCTTATCATTTGTTTTCACATGACTGTCCCAATATTTCAATACAATAAGAAAAGACAAAAGAAAACTGAGAAAGTGAAGAGAAGAAAGAAAAAAAAACCCTGACCCAAAACGAGAAAAATAAATGAAAAATAAACAAGAGACTATGAACCTGAGTTTAAATGAAAAAAGTAAAATAAAATAAATAAGGAAGCCTGGTCTTATTTCCACCAGAACTGTGGGTGTCATTTGGACACTTGATTTTCAGTACACTTGGTGCTTGTGGGGTGCTGTCGGTGCTGGTCTTCTGGGAGACCAGCCTGCTGCCTCGCTCAGCATCAGTCTTGCCTCTCAGTTGACAGGCAGGGAGCAGCAGGTCCCTCATCCACTGGGGGCTGCTGTGCTGCTCTCTAAAGTCTGACCCTGTTTGTGTTCTGGCAGGCAATGGCACCACTCTAATCTCTTGCCTCATGGACAGGGGATCTTCCACTCCCGGCTCTTCAAATAGTCCTAACAGAAGAGCGAAGGCAGTGTGTTCACAGTGTGCCACAACTCTTCTGTGTTGTTGTTGTTGTTTTTGTTTTTTTTTTTTGGGGGGGGGGGGGCTGGGATTCAGAACCCAAAGCCTTAATGGACCTGGTCTCACATGGATCCCCACTCCCTCCTGTAGATTAGAGCCTCTCCACACTGTCTGAAATCGTGCCCCTGATAATCAGTCCCCCGCCTGCACAGTGTGCGGAATCTATGGTGTAGCATTGCTAAAAGCGGCAAAAGCTATATTCCCTCTGGATGCACCTCTGTCCCCTGCTGATGGACGGCTTTGTGCTGGGGCTTGGCAGGGTCTTTGGTCCTTGAGATAGTAATATACCCTGTTGCAAAAGTACTCCAGGAAGAGGAATGTTGTCTCCCAATGCACCCCGGGTATCTCTATACCATGCTATGTACCCTGGGACCATTTCTCTCTTCCCCAGGAAGCCACAGCTCTGCTCCTGAGAAAGTCACACACTTCCAAAACCTGAGTTTGAGTTCCAAATGCTGTTTGAAAACAAAACAAAACAAACAGCAAACAAACAAACACCTGTGGCCCTTTTTGTGTATTTTTTGGCCCCAGTCCCATGGTCAGAGAGGGTTTCCTCTTTTGCGAACTCAGCGCCCCTCTTTTTCTCTTCGTTTCGTCTCTCTGTGGAAAGGGTTCCCTCCCTCCATGGCATCACCATTTCTCTGTCACCCAGTTCACTTCCATGCACCTCGCACCTCCCATGTTGTCTCCCTCTGACTCTGGAGATGGTTCTGCCACTCCACACACACATTGCAGATCGATTTCCTGGGTGTTCCTGGGAGTCGACCTCAGGAGAGCTGTGTTCGCCCAAGTCGTATCAGTTCTTTATATATTTCAGGTATTAACCCGTTATCAGATCTGTCACTTGCCCACATCTTCTCCCATCCAGTAGATTGTCTCCTGTTCCTTCGCTGTGCAGAAGCTTGTATTTTGTCATTATCTCAATAGTTTGTTTTGCTTATGTTTTCCTTGCCTCAGGAGACATCGAGGCAGTGTTGCTATGGTAGATGTCAGAGACATTTCTGCCTGGGTCCTGTTGTTAGGAGTGTTATGGTTTCAGGTCTCACACATACTCAGTCCAATTTCAATTGATTTTTGTGTATGGTGAAGAAAGTGGTCCAGGTTCATCCTTCTGCACGTTGCTGTGCAGATTTCCCAGAGCCATTTGTTTTTCTTTTTCCCCCTGAATATTCTTTCCTGCTTAGTGGAAGATGAGTTGGCCGTATAGTTGTGGGTCTATTTCTGGGGTTTCTGTTCTGTCTTATTCATCTGTGCGTGTGCGTGTGCGTGTGCGTGTGCGTGTGCGTGTGCGTGTGCGTGCATGCCTGTGTGTGTGTTTTGAGCCAGTACCAAATATTTTAAATACTTCAGCTTTGTACTATATCCTGAAATCTGGTATTGGGATGCCTCCTGTTTCTACATCAATATTTATTAGGATTTTTTTTTTTTTTTTTTTTTTTTTGTCTATTCAGGGTCTTTGGGGGTTTCCTACCAATTTTGGTATTATTTGTTTTAGTTCTGTGAGGGCTACTGTTGGTACTCTGATGGGATTGCATTCAATGTGTAGATTGTTTTGGGCAATATGGGCATTTTAGCATGAATGTCTTCCAATCCATGAATATGGAATGTCTTTGGGAATGTCTTTCCATTTAGTTTGGGTCATCGTCAATTTATTACATCAGTGTTTGACAGTGTTTCAAGTAGAGATGTTTTACCCTGCATGGTTAAGTTTATTCACAGCGTTATTTACGTAGTTATTTTTTGGGTAAGATTGTAAATGGTGTTACTTCCTTAATTTCTCTTTCTGCTACTTCGTGTTACTGTAAAGACTCACTTCTGGTATCTGCGTATTAATTTTGTATCCTGCCACTTTCCCTAATTAGTTTATTACTTATACTATTTACTTATTTATTTTTTTGGTCGAGTCTCTAGGATTTTCTATGTATAGGACCTGTCATCTGCAAATAGTGACAGTTTAATTTCTTCTTTTCCCGTGTGGATGCCTCTCATTTCTTTTTCTTGTCTGATTTCTGTGGCTAGGCGTTACAGTAATCATTGATAAGTGGTGAGAGTGGACATCCTTGTCTTCTTCCTGAGGTTACCTGAGCTTTCAGCTATTCTGAGTTAATTATTGCGTATGGTGTTCAATGTCCAGCTTCATTCTTGTTTTCGTTTCTTCTTCTTCTTCTTTTTTGTTTAATGTGGCTATTGTTTCCTCAGCATCTTTTGTTGCAGGGGCAGATTTTTGCCCTCCGAATGGCTCGGCACCCTTTGTGGAAAATCATCTGAAAATGTGTTTGAGAAATTATTTCTGTGCTCTTACTTTCATTAATCTTCATGTTTGTCTTCATCCCAACACCACATCATTTTGATTATTGTAGCCTTGTTTTAAGTTTTAAAGTCAGGAGATGTGAGTCATTCAACTGTTTTCTTGTTTTGTTTTGTTTGTTTTGTTTTGTTGTTTCAGTATTTGGCTCTTCTAGTCCCTTGAGATTCCATATCATTTTAGAATGGATCTTTGCACTTTTGTAAAAGAGACACCCCTGGTAATTTGATAGGGACGCATTGAATCTGTAGATCACTTTGGTAATACTGCCTCCTTAACAATGTCCTGATGTTAGTATAGCCATCCCATTTGTCTTTTGGTACGTTTTGTATGGAATATCCTCTTCTACCTGTTTTTCTCTACCTGTTTGTATTTTGGACCTAAGGTGAATCTCTTGCAGGCAGTATGTAGAAGGACCATGTGTTGATCTGCTCATTGAGTTACTTACTAGCATTTTTTTTTTTTATTGAGATATAAGTGTTATAACTTGTACAACCTAATGATTAGATACCTGTACACAATGGAAAGTGATCATAATAAATCTAGTTAACATCCATCAACACACATAGTCACAAATTTTATTTGTCTTCTGATGGGAACTTTTAAGATCTTCTGCCTTGTCAGCTGGCAAAGATACGGTACACTATTTGTCATTACCTGTAGTCAAGATACAGTACATTACATCCTCTGGAGTTATTTATGGAATAAGTGGAAGTTTGCACCGTTTGACCACAGTCACCCATTCTTGGCTCCCCCAACCCTGATTCTGGCCACCACCAGAATTTGTGTTGTTTTTGTTTTAGGACCCACGTGTAGATCAGATCACATAGCATTTGTCTTTCTCTGTCTGACTTGTTTCAGTTAGCGTAATGTCCTCAGGTTCCATGCATGTTGTTGCCAACAGCAGCATTCCCTTACATTTTTATATCTGAATAATATGCCTGCCCTCTCTCATTGGGGGTGTGTGTGTGTGTGTGTGTGTGTGTGTGTGTGTGTGTGTGACTTTTTTATCCATTCATGAATTAGTGGACGCTTAGTGTTTCCCTTTGTTAGCTACTGTAAATAATGCTTTAGGGTACATATATTCTTTAGTTTGAATGTTCATCTCCTTCCCAAAAGACTTACAAGTGGAATATGGAAGTTCTACTACCTTTCATTTTCTGAGAAACCTCGAAAGTAATCACCATAGTGGTTCTCTGGTTCTGTGTGTATTTTAGGCTTGTACTGTTTCTGTTCTTGTTCCACTGGAATTTGGATGGGGATCTCATGACTTGGTAGACTGCCTTGACTAGGATGCACATCCTAAAAATGTTCATTCTTGGGGCACCGGGGTGGCTCAGTCGGTTAAGCATCTGACTGCAGCTCAGGTCGTGATCTCGCGGTGTGTATGAGTTTGAGCCCCATGTCCAGCTCTGTGCTGACAGCTCGGAGCCTGGAGCCTGCTTCAGAATCTGCGCCTCCCTCTGCCTCTGCCCCTCCCCTGCTCGCGCCCTGTCTCTCTCCCTCTCACACACAAAAATAAATAAACATAATTTTTAAAAATGTTGATTCTTCTACCCTCATGAGCATGGAATCTCTTTCCATTTATTTGTATCTTATGCATTTTTTTTTCCATTGGTGTCTTATAGTTTTCAGTGCAGGTCTTTCATCTCTGTGTTTAAATTTATTCTGAGATATTTTATTATTTTTAGTGTAACTGTAAAAGGGGTTGTTTTCCCAATTCCTCCTTGGATAGAAAGAAACACAGCTGATTTTGGTATACTAATTTCACAGTTTGTAACTTTACTGATTCAGGTATTAGTGCTAGAAGTTTGCTGGTGGACTCATTAGGCTTCTCTATACATATGATATAATGTCATCTATAATTAGGGATCCTTACTTTTTCCTTTCCAATTTGGATTATTTTATTATTATTTGTTTTCTTGTCTAATTGCTTGTCCAGGATTTCTGATAGTCTATAGAGTTAAAAGTGGTGAGAGTGGGCATCCTTGTCTTTTTCCAGATCTTAGAGGAATAGCTGTCAGCTTTCCACCTTGGGCTATGATGTTAGGTGTGGGCTTTCATATATGGTCTTCATTGCAGTGAGGTGTCTTTCCTGCAAACCACTTTGTCAACAGTGTTTATCTCATAAATGGATGTTGATGTTTCTGCATTTATTGTGATGATCACACGATTTTTATCCTTTATTTTATTATCGTAGAGTAGCTTTGATTTGTGAATGTCAAACCATCCTTGTATTCTTGGAATAAATCCCACTTGATCATAGTATATGTTTCGTTGATTGTATCGTTGAATTTGGTTTGTTAATATTTTGTTGAGGAGTTTTGCATCTCTGTTGCTCAGGGATATTGGCATGTGATTTCCTTCCCTGTTGTGTCCTTGTCTAGTTTTGCTGTCACAGTAAGACTTTGCCTCATGAAAATGAGATTGGAAATGTTCCCTCATCAGTTTTGTTTTTTTTTTTTTTTGAAAGAGATTGAGGTATATAGTGTTAATTTTCTAAAATTTGGATTGAATTCAACGTTGAAGCCATGGGTCCTAGAGTTTAGTTTGTGGAGAAATTGTTAATAACCGAGTCAGTCTTATTATTTGAAATTTGTGTTTTCATATTTTCTGTTCCTTTGTCATTGTGCTCTTGGGTTATCTTTTCTAGGAATTTATCCATTTCTTCTAGGTTGACCTATTCTTTTGCTCTACAATTGTGCATGATAGTCTCATAATCCTTTGTATTCTGTGGTATGTGTTGTAATGTCTCCTTCGTTTCTGATTTTTTTTGAGTTCTGTAGTGTACTTGGTTAATGTAGCTAAATTTGCCGTTTGTTTTTAAGAACATTAGCTGTCCCTAATCTTTTCTACTGCCTTTGTAGTCGCTGTTCCTTTTAGTCCACTCTGATCTGCGTTATTTCCTTCCTTCTACTAACTTTGGGCTTTGTTTATTCCTTTTTCCCCTAGTTCCTTGAGGTATAAAGTAGGTGGTTCACTTGGGCTCTGTGTCTTGATATAGGTATTTATTACTATGAACTTCCCTAGTAGGAATGTTTTTGCTGCATCAAATTTTGGTATGTTGTTTATCCACTTTAATTTGTCAGAAGGTTTTTTTTTTATTTCTTTAGATTTCTTTGTTTATTTCTTTAGATTTCCATTGGTTTTTCACTTTGTGATGTTTAATCTCCACACATTTGTGAATTCGGTTTTCCTCTCTCATTACTTTGTAAATACATTGTGCCGCTTCCCTCTAGCCTACACACAGTTTCTGCTGAAATGTCTGCTGATTGTTTTATGGGGATTCCCTTGTACATACCGGGTGTTTTTGTTTGTTTGTTTGTTTGTTTGTTTGTTTTTTCACTTGTTGCTTTTAGACGCTCTCCTTGTCTTTAATTTGAAAGTTTATTTATGTTTATCGTATGGGTCTCTTTGAATTGTTACTTGGAACACTGCCGGCTTTCTGTATCTGGATGTCTATATCCTTCCCCAGGTTTGGGAAGTTTGGAGCTGCTGTTTCTTCGATATGTTTTCTGCCCCTTTCTCAATATCTTCTCCTCTGGGACCCTTATTATGTGAATGTTGGTGAGCTTGGTGTGCCTTAAAGCAGTTTCTAATTCTGTTTTCTTTTTGCTTCTCTGATTGGGTGAGTTCCACTGCCTTGTCTTCCACTTCACTGATTCCTTTTTGTGCTTCATCTAATCTGCTGCTCAAGCCTCTCTTGCATATATTGCAGTTCAGTTCGTGTATATCCTTCTATGACTTCTATTTGAATATTAATTTGTATTTTCTATTACTTTATTATAATTCACAGTTTGTTCATCTGTTCTTCTCCCAGGCTTGGTGAGCGTCTTTAGGACTGTTAATTTGAACTGCCTTTTATCAGGTAAATCACTTACCTCTGTGTCAGTAGGGTTTTCATCTGAGGTTTTGTCTTATTCTTAACATTGGAACATATTCCTCCATTTTGTTATTTTGCTTGAATTTCTGCCCTTGTTCTATGTATTAGATGAAACAGCCATCCATCTCAGTCCCAAAGCAGTGGCCTTGTGTAGGAGATAAACCTTGCCTTAGCTCTTGATTTTATCTGAAACTGCTGTGACTGTTCACACAACCTACTTTATTTTTAGTGGCTCTCAGAAGCTGAGGGTGTGTCAGTTTCCCAAAGGGAACAGTCCATCGCTGAGATTCAGGCTGATTGTAAGCCAGATGCTACAAAGGCAGCAGCTTTCAAAGTATGCAAATAACACTCTTTCAGAGGAAGGCTAAGGGATAAACCTTCAGAACGGTCTCTGTGCACTAATCCCTTGGGTGATAGACAGTTAAGAACTGTTTATTCATCTGTTACTGTGTTGTGAACCTGTGAACACAAACTTGGCTGGCCACAAGAGTCAAGCATTCCAGGGATGTGTCATCTTGGCAATCAGTGGTGCTAGACATATACAAAGTCTCCTTCCTTGAAGACGCTGATCTCCTGGGACGTGGTAGACGTAGAGTGTGAAGATGGTGCCTCCTCTTCCTGCCTTGTATAGAGGATTTGTAGTTGGCTCCTAGATGTATGCTTTAATTTAGAAGCCTGCCTTTTGAAGATACGCTAATAGGCCTCTTCCACAGAAAGACTGGGTTACATTTCAGTCTGCCATTTCTTCACTGTGCTTGGTGTGTGTTGGCTCAGCCCACATGGATGGTTCTCCACTTGTAACAGTCCTGTGGGATCTATGAGTATAGTCCCCACTGGCCACTAGAGCCAGGCAATGAAGGGGTGTCCTCCCTCCCCCGGGCAATAGTCACAACAAACCAAAGTATAAGAAGTGAAAACAGGAGGAGCATATATGTTTACACACTCCCCTCTAGGAGATAGCAGCACTCAAGAATGTGGTCACCACCCCCTCAGCTCTTGTGGATCTGTGAATGTCTTCATTTCTCCGTCAGTTTTGAAGGACAGTTTTGTCAGATACAGGAGGGACTGTCTCCCTCCAACACATCAGCACTTTGAAGGCCACTGACTTCTGGCTTCTGCTGAGAAATTAGCTGATAATCTTATGGAGATTCCTTCATAGGTGATGAGTCACTCTCCCTCTTGCTGCTTTCAAGATTTTCTCTTTGTCATTGGCACTGGGCAGTTTTTATTATAATGTGCCTCAGTGTGGGTGTCTGTTTATCCTTCCTGGTGTTCAGCCAGCTTTTTGGTATTCATATGTTGCATCAAATTTGGGGAAGTTTGTGCCATTATTTTTTCCAATAATTTTTCTGCCCATCCCTCTTCTTTGATTCCCACGGTGCATATGTTGCTCCACTTGGTGGTGTCCCAAAGGTCCTTTATGCTCTTAGGTTTTTCCTCATTTTTTTTTTTTTTTTTCATTCCCTGGAGTTGAGAATTTACATTGACGTATCTTCTAGTTTACTGATTTCTTTCTTTTGTCTGGTCATATCTGATTTTAAATCTTTGTAGTGAATTGCTCACTTCAGTTTTGTATTTTTCAATTCCATATTTTTATTTTAGTTCCTCTTTATGGTCCCTCGTTATGGACTTTTTTTCCTTTTAATTCCTACATTGTTTTCCTGACTTTATCCTCATCATCCATTAGCTCTTTGGGCAGTGTAAAGAGCTAAAGGTGTTGTTTTAATGTGTTTGGTATTTCTATCATCTGATCTTCGTCTGGGACAGTTTCTGTTGACTTACGTTTTTCCTTTGAATTGGCCATACTGTCCTACTTCTTTGTACGCCTTATGATTTGTTGCTGTTGCTGTTGTTGTTGTTGTTGTTGCTGCTGCTGCTGCTGCTGTTGTTGAAAACTAGATATTTAAATATTATGACATGGTCACTTGAATATTAGATTCTCTCTATTTTGCCTAGGTTTTGCTCTTTGCCTTTCCTTGTTTGGCTAGTGTTGTACAAGGTCTGTCAGAGATTAGAATGAAATGCAAACTTAAGGTCTTACCTGGTTGTCTTTCATTGTAGGCTTGCATGGGTGACTTTCTAAATTTCCACAGATATATGGTTGTTTTTGAATGTCATAGTACTTCAGTGTATGCCTTCCCCTCCAAAGAAGAAAAGAGGATAAGTGAAATGAGGGAAATAGTAATTAAGTAGGGTCTGTTTCCCTACACACCCTGCGTGCCACTTCATATGGTGGGAGGCATCTGCAATGATGGTGGCCACCACTCTGTGTGCACCTTTGTGATCAGATGTGTCAGTCGCAGTCAAACACATATCTTTGATATTTTTGAAAGACTGAGGCCTTACTGCTTACCTGGCTCCTGTAAGCCACTGCAGGAACATGTGATAGTATAGTCACCTGCCACAGGAGCATGGGAGTGGAGTGAAGAGTGAATATCTGCTCCTGCACTGTTGGCTTAAATTAACCAAAATTAACCACTGTTTACTGGCTCAGCATGCCCTTGGAGGGTGCAGGACTTTGAATAGATTCCAGAGTTCCAAAATAATGAAGTTGTAGGAGTGGAACAGCTTTCTCTGATGTCACTTCAGTCTCTTGTTCCGTGACCCTTGTCCTTGATTACCTATCTCATCTCTGTACCCCCTTGGCCACCCTCTGCTTTGGGTACCTTATGTAGCCATAAGAGGACATCAAAAGCCACAAGTACAGATACTCCATTCAGATTCTGAGTATCACCAGTCCAGAAAATACTTTTTGAAGGATTCCCACTATATTTGTTCTCTCTGTAACCATTGCAGCAAGCAGTACATTGAGCTTCTACTTTCACCTTGCCTGTACTACCTTCAGTCTTTGTGTTTGTTTTTTTCCCTTAGATTTCATATGCCATAAAAATCAGTCTTTCTGGAAATATACATGCTCCACTTTGTCCATCCATTTCACCTGCCAGACAGAAACCCACTCAAGGTGTCCAAAAATACAGCCAGGCAGATGAAATCACAACTAGGTCTTCATGGTCATTTTAATACCTCTCTGTCTACAATCACTACACTATTATAAAAACTCCACATATTAGACACTTTTTTCCATTGACTGTATAAACCCTCAACTTCTTTCTACCTGCCCTCCTTCTCCACAGGAGTTGCAAATAATTTTCTTGCACTATGCAAAGTGCAACTAAATTGTTTGCAACTGTGCCTTTTTTTGTAGAGGAAAGAGAAGCCATCAGGCTTTCTGTGTCTCCATGTCAAATATATCAATTACTTGCAATGGTGCCTATCTTCTCGGGCTCCTTTTTGTTCATTTTTTTTTTTTTATCATTAATATTTATCAGCTCAGTGTCTCGTACCTAGTCAGTTCAGTGTAATATGTCATCATTAGTGCCTAAGGTAGTCACGTCTGAGCTGCATCACCAGTAATTTGTTATTAGTATTACCATGAAAGAATTCAATTCCAATAGACATAATAATGTTTTTACTCAGCTTCTGATACATGAGCAGCAGGAAAGAATGGGGAGTGGGCAGGAAACCAGTTGGGTTGCAGATAATTTGTGTAGCACCTATAGCCAGGTGAATTATGCTATACTCATAGTCCGTAGTAAGATTCAAAGAAAAATTATTCTTTGCCAGAAGAAATTTCAATGAAGGTGTTTTTAGTAGCTCTAAACGTGTGGCCTGTAAGAGTGTTTGATAAGTCTCCTGGATAAGTCGCTCTTGCTCTTGCTCTTGAAATGTGTGACTTGTCAACATTTTTTCTTTAGGAGAGCTTTACTGAAGTGTCAGCAAGACTGTCATTTTATCTGTTCTCATACAATAGAATAAATTGCCTTCTTTTCACGAAGAGCTGCTTCTTTGTTTCATTTCTTGTAGTTTTTCCATTTCTTGTAGAAAAGTAAAACCAGATGGTGTTCACTCATAAGAAGTTTGCCTCAAAGATCTATTTTGTTTTTAATTTTAAAAAAGACATTGTGGTTTGTTTTCTAAATACACCAAAATTATTTGCATGCCATTTTATATCTCAGCCGAATAAGAGAGTAGTAGAAAAGTTTCCATGACTAATTCCAATTCTGCCAACTGTAACTCCGAGGTTCTTACTTTATTTTCTAACTGTATAAACTACTTGTTAATTTTAGCTGGAGGAGAGCAGGAATGTTCAGAAGCAAATGAAGGTTCTGCAGAAGAAACAAGCCCAGATCATCAAAGAGAAAGTTCACTTGCAGAGTGAACACAGCAAGGCCATCTTGGCAAGAAGCAAACTAGAGTCTCTTTGCAGGGAACTTCAGCGTCACAATAAGACACTAAAGGTTAGTTGATGCATTTTTCTGTTTTCAGGAGACGGCTAGGGTGAGTGTATAACCACTGTTTGAAGTGATTTTGTTTGAAGTAGATCCTTGCTTCACTTGCTGTAGTGGGACTTGGTTGTAATAATGGCAGCTTGGCGATAACTCCAGGGGACACTTGCTTCAGGTGTCAGGTAGGTTAGGTTCCTGAGCAGAGGACTTTGGTGGGTCCTCAAAGACATACTACCTTCAACATTTATTTATTCAACTTTGCCTGGGTTAATGCTGTATGTAAGGCCACTGTAAATCTAATACTCTGCTATCCAACTGTTGGTTCAGCATCAAGAAAGAGTTCAGTAATGTACCTTATACTTGATCACAGGGTATCTAGATGGTATTGATGTTAGTGTTCATGGCCCTCCTGTTTAGTAAGCTCAGGGTTGCCAGGAATTTTTCTGATGATTAATGTAGTTGATTACCATGACCTTCATGGTGATGAAGAAATGAAATGCTCAGCAGAAAGCAGAAAACATTGACTGGTAGTAATAGACTTGAATCAGAATGAGTTTACGAAGCAAAAACAGATTGCAGAGAACTCCTATGGATCCTAACTGGCTAGTCTGTGTA
>NW_026526954.1:22500-25000 GCF_024362965.1 Panthera pardus | reverse complement strand
CCGCCTCCTCCCCGAACCGCCACCCCCACGCCCTTGCCCGCTCGTGCCCCGCTTCCCGCCGCAGCCCCCCTCCCGCAGAGGGGGGGGGGCCTGGGCCGCGGGTGCGGGGGAGGGGACGGTGAGGGTTGGTCGGTGCCACGGGGAAGGTGTGCTCGGAAGTGAGGGCGGGGCCGGGGCCGGTCAGCCCCGGCGGCCCTGGATGGGGGGGGGAGAAGAAGGGTCGTGTGGGGGTCGTGGGGGGGGGGAAGCGAGGGGCGTCGGGCGGCGGCGGTCTGTGGGGGGGGCGGTTAGCCCCCGTCGGAGCCTCCGTCACGGGCCGGCAGCGTCGGGGCTTTCGGTTGCCGTTTGTGGGTCCGGCCGCGGCCCCGGGGGGGCCGGCGTCGAGGTGGTTGGCGGTGTCGCGGGCTCCCTCGTCCCCCACCCACCTCGCCCGCCTCCATCCTGTCCAGGTACCTAGCGCGTCCCGGCGCGGAGGTTTAAAGACCCTTTGGGGGTCGCCCGTCCGCCTCGGGTCGGGGCGGTCGGGCCCGTGGGGAGCCGTGGAGGCTGGTCTTCCCGTGTCTCCTCCAGACTCCGCTGCCCGCCCCCCGCCGCCCCAGGCCGGGGCGCCGCCGCGCTTGCGCCCGCGCCACGGCCCTCCCCGGTTGCCGGGAGGGGGCTTGCCCGGCGGCTGCCGGGTGGTGCGTGAGCGTGTGCGTGTGCGTGCGCCCCGTGTCCCTTGGGTGTGTGTTGGGGGGAGGGGACAGGCGGGAACCCCCTGGGCGCCTGTGGGGTTGTTCCGAGCTCGCCCCGCGCGTCGTCCGCGTGGCGGGGCGGGCTGCTGGACTTGCCCTGTTCCAACCCTTCCGACCTCTCGGAGTCTGGTCTTTGTTGTCTCTCGCTGGCCGGCCGGAGGCACCCTTCGGGGATGTGCTGTGCCAGGTTGGGGGGGTCGCCCCTTTTCGGGGTTGGCCCTCCCGGCGATCACAAAAACTCGTACGACTCTTAGCGGTGGATCACTCGGCTCGTGCGTCGATGAAGAACGCAGCTAGCTGCGAGAATTAATGTGAATTGCAGGACACATTGATCATCGACACTTCGAACGCACTTGCGGCCCCGGGTTCCTCCCGGGGCTACGCCTGTCTGAGCGTCGCTTGCCGATCAATCGCCTCCCCCGGGTGGGTCTCTCTCCCGGGGGTAAGGCGCGGCTGGGGGTTCCCTCGCAGGGCCTGTCCCGCCGGCGCCCGCCCCTGCCCGAGTGCGCCCCGCCACGCCCGCCTGCGCGGCGGTTCGGTGTGCGGGGTCGTCTGCGGGCCGGGGAGAGGGTCGTCCTGGCCGCCGGGCCCTCCGTCCCCCTAAGTGCAGACGACGGTGGCCGCCGCTGCCGGCCCTCCCTCCTTCCTCCTCCTCCTCCTCCTCCTCCTCCCCGCCCCCTCCCCGGCCCCGTGTGTCCGGTCCCCGCCGCCTCCCTCAGCACCCCCCTCGCCCCCGCCTCGCCCCGCCGGGTCCGCTCGGCGGTGGCCTGTGTGTGGGACGTGGGAGGGCGTGGGACGGGGGCTGGGGGCCGGCGCCCGTGGGGCGGTGGCGTGGGGTGGTTGGGGGGGGGGGAGAGGTGGGGCTGGGGGGGAGAGGCCGAGGCGGCCGGTCGCCGCCCGCGAGAAAAGGGAAGGGCGAGGAGAGCTCGCGCCTGAGGGCCGCGGCCGCCGCCGCGGTCCCTCTGGAGGAGATCCCTCGTGCCGCACGCGGTCTTTGGGATCGCCGCCCGGGTCTCGGGAGGGTTTTGCGGTGCCCCGTGCCGCGCGGTCCCGCGGGCCGTCGTGGGGGGTGGAGGCGCGGATCCGGAGCGCCGTCGTTCTCGCCGCCTTGCCCCGGGCGGCGACCGCGGCGGTCCGGCCGTGGCCCCCTCCTCTCCCGGTCCGCGGCCGTGCGGTCGGGGGCCTGAGCCGCGGCCCCGCCCCCGCTCCCCGCCGGCGATCCCGGCCCCCTTTGCCCTGTCGGGGCGGCTCGCGCCGAGGCCGAGTCGCGCGCGGGGCTGCGCCCCGGGGATGCGTGCCCCGGCGGCGGCCCGCGGGACGCCGCGGCGTCGCCCGCCGCTGCGCGCTTCCCCCCGGGTTGCGGCCGCGCCGCACTGCGTGCCCCGAGCCCGCGTTGTCGCGGTGTTGGGGGGGTGTTGGTTCTCCGCGGGGGTCTCTGTGGCTGGAGGCGTGCCGCGCCGTCCGCCGGGCCCGGTCCGGGGCCGCGGTGGGAGCGCGGGGCACGTGGGACGTGTGTGGGGGGAGGCCGGGTGCGTCGCGTGGGGGGAAAAGGGCCGGCGGTCGGGGGCGACCGCCGCGCTCGGACCCCCCCCACGCCCGCGCCCGCTTCCCCCCCTCGCTCCCCCGCCCCGCGCCGCTCGCCGCGGTTCCCCCTCCGGGGTCGTCGCGAGGCGGCGCGTCCCGCGCCTCGGGCCCTGCCCGACCCCCCGTTCCTCGCCCCCCCCCTCCGCCTTCCAACCCCGGCAGGGCTCCCGCCTGTGCCGCCG
>NW_026526954.1:0-15000 GCF_024362965.1 Panthera pardus | reverse complement strand
TGAGGTCGGCCACCCGAGTCCCCGGGTTCGATGACGAGCGTTGACCCGCTGCCCCCCCCCCCCCCCCCCCCCCCCCCGTGCGACCGCCCTGGCCCACGCCTGTCCTTTCTTCCCGTGATTTTTTTTTTTTTTTTTTTTCCTCCCACCTCCACTCCTGTCGCCGCTTCCCCTGATCGGATCGGCCCCGCCTTCGTTTGCATTACTATCCTTGACACCCGTTTCTTTCGTTGTAGCACTGGTGGGGGCTGCGTGACGGCGAGACGACGACCATCCACAAACGGTGTCTGGTGGCAGGAAGGAGGGTCTCGGTTAGGCGTCCATTCGATCCACAAAGCCCTCTTGGTGCGCCCTCCGTTCCATGTCCCCCTCCCCCCACCCCAGCCGGGAAACGCTACTGACCCAGGTGGCTGGGGACGAGGCTGTGCGCCGGCGAGGCAGGTGCTGCGTCCCGGCCGCTCTGCTGCGATCCGCCCGTAGTCGTCACACACGGACTCCCTCACTCCACCACCGTGGTGCCCGGACGCCCCCTGCCTGTTGGTCGCTTTTATACTACCCAAAGAGGTCGACGGGGTGGGCGGTGGGGCTTGAGGAAGCTGTCTGGGAGTACATGGATGGAAATAGGAACAGTTGTAGTTAGAAGGAATGGGAAGGGGTGGGGTGTGTGCGCGGGGGCGGGGGGGGGGGGTGTGTGGGTGGGTGTTTTCACGCGCGCAAGGGAGGGGCGGAGGGGCAGAGAATAGGATCTCAAGGTCATTTTGGAAATACCAACCTGTGTTATTCTCCAAGCACCTTCAACAGAAGTATTTGGTGTAAAAGACGACCACAGAGGGACAACTCAAAACACCACCCCTGCGGCTCAGGGGCCCCCAGACAGACAGGGAGGGTCAGGACCGGTAGGACAGCAGAAGTGCTCCCCCACCCCGACTTAGATTTGAGGCTCTGCCAGACTCAGGCGGTGCTAGTCGCCCACTCTCTTGCCGTCGAGAAGGAATTCCTGTTCTCCTGTGGGGTCATGTAGTTCGGGGAACTTCCCAAGCCGCTCAGCTCACAAGAACACCTACGCCCAGTGTCATGGACTCCCTCCCTCACACTCGCCATCCCCCTCTGAAGCCCAGAAGGGAAAGAACAAGAAAACATCGACTGCCTGCCTGCCCGCCCGCCCGCATTTACTATTCTAGGTGTTGCCTCACCTATTAACACTGGAAACACAACTCGCATGCCAAAATTCCCATCCTTGTAAAAGCGAACAGTTCAGGGGCACCTGGGTGCCTCACTCGGTAAGGTGTCCCAGTCTCGCCTCAGGTCATGATCTCGGGGTTCTTGAATTTCAGCCCCCACATCTGGCTCTGTGCTGACACCTTGGAGCCTGCTTGGTGATCCATTCTCTCCCTCCCTACCCCCTCTCTCTCCCACTCACTCAACTGGAATGAATGCATACGTAATAAGTAAACAAATGTATAGGTGTGTGTACACTTCAGCGGGCTATCTTAGGCTACTACTCACAAAGCTATGGGACCATCACTGTTCATTCCAAACTATTTCCATCACCTCAAAGAGAAAGAAACCCCACGCCCCCCTCTTCCTCACCCCCCCCCCCAAGTACCTTAGACACTGACTCTTGGTAGCCCTGCAATGTTTCCAAACATTGGTGCTCCCCAACCTCTCCCCCCCCCCCCCCCCCCGGTCAAAGAACTCCCCTAATTCAGGCACTTCCGGGTTGTTCCAACACCTGGAACGGGGGGGGGGGGGGGGGGAGAGGAGGGGAGACTGGTGTGTTGGGAGAGTGCGGGGGGGGGGGGGGGCGGCACGGGACACAGAAGCACTCTGCCCCCCCCCCTTCCCTTTGCCTCTCTTCCATCTGGGGTTTCCTGAGGTGTATCCTTTGACGCCATCACTCATCTATGAGAAATGAGAAAAAGAGGACCGAACGTGGCTAGATCGTTTTCGATAGCCCGATACGCATACCCACACGCACGCCGAAAGAAACGAAAATTACAATCCGCTGGAAGGTCAAACAACGGCAGAGTGGTGCAATGAATGACGCTACACTCACACGATACAAGAGAATGCAGCTGTTACAGATTATGTTGGCAGAGAGGTTTTGGTAGCACGGGAATCCGCTTGTGGTGTTCCGATACTTCATGACAAGCGGTGGGAAACCTTCTACGTAGGGTGAGCTCTCTTGTATCCGAAGACACCAAATCATCATTTCAAAGGCTACGGGTGGTGAAATCGCTCTGGCTTGCAACTTCTTACCCCCTATGTTGTTCTCCATGATTGCATTTCAGCTTCCTCCCTTATCCAAGCCAACGACCCTGCCTGGTTTTTATGTACGTATTTCTGTTTTTAAAGAGATAAGTACGACATTGGATCCTAAACGGAGGCAGAGCTTTGGCTACTGGTCTCAGAAACGATGATTGTCTTTATTTGTATGGATCCGCCTAACTTTTGCCTCTCACGCCTTTCCTCTCGCTGCAGAACATCTTAAGATGAAGGGAGCCCGCTCAGGTGGGACCACCGCTTGTGGAAAAAGTCATCGGGGCAAAATAGTGAAAGCAGCGTCGATAAAGAATAGGTTGCGGGTTAGACACATATTCTCGTTTGATCCCCACCCCCCATCGATCAATCACTTACTCCCCTTTGATACCATGTTTTGTTTATTCCTGTATTTGTGGATGGGTTTTCAAAGATTTTACTGTAAGCGCGCGCTACGCCCAGCGTGGGACTCGAACTCGCAACCCACGAGATACAGTGGCACGATCCACCACCTGAGCCCACAAGGTACCCTGATGCCACGTTTTCTTTCTTTGCCTCCCTGCCGGCCTGCCTCTCTGCCTGCCTCCCGGCCGGCCCGCCTGCCTCCCTCCCTCCCTCCCTCCCTGCCGGCCTGCCTCCCTCCCTGCTTGCCGGCCTGCCTGCCTGCCTGCTTGCCGGCCGGCCGGCCTGCCTGCCTGCCTGCCTGCCTGCCTGCCTGCCTGCCTGCCGGCCTCCCTCCCTGCTTGCCGGCCTGCCTGCCGGCCTGCCTGCCTGCCTGCCAGCCTGCCTCCCTCCCTGCTTGCCGGCCGGCCGGCCGGCCGGCCTGCCTGCCTGCCTGCCGGCCTGCCTCCCTCCCTCCCTCCCTGCCTGCCTGCCTGCCTGCCTGCCTGCCTGCCTGCCTGCCTCCCTCCCTCCCTCCCTGCTTGCCGGCCTCCCTGCCGGCCTGCCTGCCTGCCGGCCTGCCTCCCTCCCTGCTTGCCGGCCTGCCTGCCTGCCTGCCTGCCGGCCTGCCTGCCTGCCTGCCTGCCTGCCGGCCTGCCTGCCTGCCTGCCTGCCTGCCTGCCTGCCTGCCGGCCTGCCTCCCTCCCTCCCTGCCTGCCTGCCTGCCTGCCTGCCTGCCTGCCTGCCTGCCTCCCTCCCTCCCTGCCTGCCGGCCTGCCTCCCTCCCTCCCTGCCTGCCTGCCTGCCTGCCTGCCTGCCTGCCTCCCTCCCTCCCTGCCTGCCGGCCTGCCTCCCTCCCTCCCTGCTTGCCGGCCGGCCTGCCTGCCTGCCTGCCTGCCTGCCAGTCTGCTTGCCTCCCTGTCTCCCTGCCGTCCTGCCTCACCTCCCTCCCTGCCTCTACGTCCAACTGAAACATGAAGTCTGTGAGGTGGGAGCTGTAGCCATCCGGTTCTTCCTATATCCTGATCACAGACCATAGAACGATCTTTGCCATAGATTCGTGTTTTCAATAAATCATCTGTTCGATGGCTATCGATAAAGGAAATTGTCAACTTTTAACGGCTGTGGACCCTGCTCCTGGGCTCCCAGGGAAGCTAGGCTTTAACATTTACCAAGCTCCAAATGACCCTGCCAAACCCCAAAGCGTGTGCTCTGTTTCTGTCCTGAGCACACGTTGCATGTCCGCTTCATTTAAATAAACAACAACAACAAAAATGGATCAAAGGGGTGACTTGGCTGGCTGGCTCGCTCAGCTAGGTCAGGGGAGCGGGTGACTCTTCATTGCCGGGCTGTGAGTTTGGGCCTTATGTTGGGTGAGAAGAGGACATAAAAACAAAACCAATCCATCAGTCAGTCAGTCAGTCAGTTGCGAATTAAAAAGGAGCCTTCCAAACATACAGATGAGAAAATGGAAGAAAACCTCCCTGGATCCCCAAAGATTAAAGTCATACAGCTTTGCACATACTGAAAACAGAAAGTAAACCCTGTAAAAATTTTCTGCCGTGTCTTTCGTCATTATACCTCGTAACAACAACAACAACAACGACAACAACAACAACTCCTCCTCCTCCTCCTCCTCCTCCTCCTCCTCCTCCTCCTCCTCCTCTTCCTCCTTCATCCATTCTATTTAAGAATTCCCAACACTGACAACTCTTATAAAGACCATCCAAGCACGGGACACAGAACTGCATTAGACCACATTCTTATGGCTACCTGGCAGACATTAGAACTTCCGGCCTTCGTGGTGACACCCCGAGCTCACTGGTGAGCTCTGCTTCCGAGTGCTCCCGTGAAGCACACCACAAGCTCAGTCCGTGTTCACGGGACCACACTTAACAGATCGGGAACAGAACAGAACACACACCATACGGTGTTCACAGCAGCTGACGGAAGGGCAGGGGAAATACAAGTACCTCACACATCCAACTAACGGGGTTCTCTGAGAACAAAACTCTCTTTACGTCTTCCAACGTCTTCCAACGGGTGTGGCTGTCCTTTGGATGCAGAAAACATTCGCATGTCATTTGCTATCGTTGCTCTCGGCACGCTCTTGCACCGAGGTCAAGGGACTGAGAGATGCATCTCACCAGGTTAAAAAAATCTATCCATCGTGTGCCACCGCCACGGAGTCTCTGCACGCACTCTCTCCTTTTCTCACTCACACTAGCCTTTCGTACTTCGGCACCACTGTCGGTCGAACACGAGGATCAGAAAACACAAGGTTTCAGAACTTCTAACAGCCTTCTGGTTACATAGCACACCCTTGCATTCATAGCATTGATACGACTCCGCGAAATAAAGAGTAGCGGATACAAACGAGACACCCACCGTCAAAGTCACAGCCTGTATGGTGTGAAGACGAATTCAAGAGTGAGAAAGCACGTAGACGGAAATATTCCTTCCTATGGCAGAATATTTACAGCACTGCTTTCAATGAAGTGCTTCTCCCGTAAACATTTGAAATGAGATGAACGGCACAGATTCAATGAAGGCTTCATACTGTACTTGTGCATAGGAAGGGAGACAAGTGTCACAAACTAAAAACGAAAGCAAAAAGACCAAACACTGTGACACCATGATCTCCAAAAAGGAGGTTTTCCCGGGGGTGGGGAAATAATGTGGTGGGGTTCCAATTAAAACAAGGAAAAAAGAATGTACTTCTAATGAATGGTTTCCATAGTGAACACGCACAAAGAATTCACTTGACGAGTCCAGGGATACAATATTACAGGAGAAATCCTTTGATATCCATTGTAGCCTGTGTGTGTGTGTGTGTGTGTGTGTGTGTGTGTGTGTGTGTGTGAGAGAGAGAGAGAGAGAGAGAGAGAGAGAGAGAGAGAACGAGAACCAATCAGGCAAACAGCAGTTCGCTTTCAAACACCTGATATTTCAACACTTCATGTAACAAAACTTCTAAAATTCATTTAGCTTTGCCTCTCTTTCTGAAGAAAAATGTCAAAAATAGTGGTGAATATACCCCACGCTGAACGTACTGATTCTGAAAACTCTCAGTATGGATGGGTTTTATAATACACTTAACCATGGGTGGGGTGCCTGGGTGGCTCCGTCAGTTAAGTGTGTGACTGCGGCTCAGGTCATGATCTTACGGTTTGTGGGTTCGAGCCCTGCACCGGGCTCTGTGCGGACAGCCTGGAGCCTGCTTCGGATTCTGTCTCCCTCTCTCTCTGCTCCTTCTCCTTCCCGCTCTGTCTCTCTCGGTCTCTCAAAAATAAATAAATGTTTTAAAAAAAAGAAAGAAAGAAAGAAAGAAAGAAAGAAAGAAAGAAAGAAAATGAAAGAGAGAGAGAGAGAGAGAGAGAAGAGAGAAGAGAAGAAAAAAAGAAATACACTTACCATGTGTTTAGAAAAATTTGAATTCCTACCAGTCTATACCTACCCCGCTGTATAAATTCCCCAGCTGGAAGATTTAGAATCCGTGCTTGAGCCAAAGCCTGCAGGAAAACCGCTGCCTGACTCTGCATTTGATGGGGGTCCCCAACCGATGGCCGCACCTGATTTAGAACCACTATCGGAGTTCTTTCCAGAACCAGGGACCTGAGGAGGTTCCTCAACACATGACACATAGAAGTACCCTACGACCCAGCACTTTCATGACTAGGTACTTAGCCAAAGGATACAGGTCTGCTGTTTCCAAGGGGCACACGCACCCCAGTGTGCATAGCAGCACTATCGGCGGTAGGCAAAGTATGGAAAGGGGCCAAATGTCCATCGATGGATGAATGGATACAGAAGAGGTGGTATCCATCTACAACGGAGCAGTGCTCGGCCACCAGAGGGAATGAAGTCTTGCCATTTGCAAGTACCTGGATGGAACTGGAGGGTGTCATGCAAAGTGACATTCGTCCCTCAGAGAAACACATGTATCACAGGACCTCACCCGTGTGAGGACCTTCACTTCCCAAACAGAGGAACTCTGGGAAGGGAACCCGGGAAGGGAAGGGAAGAAGGGAAGAAGGGAAGAAGGGAAGGGAAGGAAAAATAACATACAAACAGGGAGGGGGACAAAAACGTAAGAGGCTCTTCCCTAAGGGGAACAAACAGAGGGCTCCTGGAGGGGGTTGTGCCAGGGCGGGGGCTGAAAGGGCGAGGGGTATGAAGGACTCTCCTCCTCAAACCACTGTTGCCCTATAGGCTAAGTACCTTGGGGGTACATTGAGAAAAATAAATTCAATGATAATATCAGAGAGGGCGAGGGTGAGGGCGAGGGCTACCTGATCATCTGCAAATGTAACAAAGGGAAAGTCCGGGAACCGTTTGGGAATGAAGCTGTCTACCGCTTCTCAGTCCTGGCAAAAGAACTGCTGCAGCTTATAGGCAGTCACGTCCCTCTGTAAGGCACCCGACAAACGCCTTCCTGCTTCTCAAAAGCTCATCTGGGCTTGGATGAGATTCAGGAAGTTTGCAGTCACACCATCGTTCCTTGATCGCGTGACTTTCACCTGGGTTTCCTATTACGTAAAAGGAACACAGCCAAAACCCTTTGAAGGACTAGTGTGAATATCTTTCCTGTCCTGAACCAGAAGAACCTCTCCAAAGCTCCCAAAATATTCTTTCAGATCCTGTTCGGTTGTTTTCCACGGGAGACCCAACACTCTTAAATCTGACGTACCCTGGATGGCTCTCTTCACTTTCACTGCTGAAGAAGCAGGCACCTGTCTCGTCCCTTTTTCTGTGGCTATCTTTGGGATAAGTTGACGACTATCCGCTACCGGATTTCCCCAGCCAGCATCAGGGATGCGCAGAATGTCTTTGACCAGCCGGACACCTCTCATACGCTGAGACGCTGGATTCCGGTAGTGCAGTCCACGTGCTGCCGACAAACTGGGCTGTCACTGTGGACAGCAGCACTGTCCCGTCGTCTTCCGATGGCATTTCGATGGGCTCGTCATTCTCATCTTTGGTCACCCGAGTACATTCAGACACCTGCTCTTATTTCTCCGCTAGGCCGCTGCTAGGAAGCCTGACAGGGAACCCGAAGCGGCGAGGGATCCAGGAGCAGCCCAGCTACCGCTTCGCTCCCACGAAATGGCCGCCTTGTAACTCTTTACGGAAGAGGAAAAAACACCACCGTGACCGCCACCATTTAATAACCTTGCTCTAAGTGTGGAGAAAGCAACCACCCATCCCCAAAAGGAAACTTCGGCAGGCTACACGTATAGGACATATGGAGCCTATACTTGCAAGTGCTTACTTACATGGGAACATGGAAAGGTCACCTGAGTCCCTGATGGCCCAGATGGGGTTCTTTGGAGGTGTCTGAATGAGTTTCCTTGTGTGCTCCCTTAGGGAAAGCTGGCCGTGAGACGACGCAGCCAGAAACTAGGAAGCCCTTTGGTTCCATCAGCGAAGCCCCGGCTTTTGGGGAGGAAGGGACGCTCACGGAGATATCCCGGGCCACATTTGGTTTGTGGGTTGCTGCAGCTTTTGGCTTCTTTGCACCAAATTGGCTGTGTTCTCATTGGAAATGGAAAACACCTGCACGATGGGATCCATCCACGGTAATGCTCTCGTGCGATTGGATTTGTTTTTATAAAAGGGGGAGATTTGACCATTGGGTCTTTCGCGTCCTCTCCACAAATAGGAGTGAAACAGAGGCTGATGTTGGTTTGCATCTTGTTTGTGGATCTATGGCCACAGGTGTTATCCATGTGAGATGTTTTCTCTACCTCTGGATGCTATTGCTCACACCAATTTGTAACCGAGCTCCGTTACTGTGTTTCAAGGCAAGCTCTTGTGAACATTGGGCATTCTAACACTCAGGAGGATCAGAACAAACCCAAATGTGTTTCACATTCACGTGAACGGGGTATGGGTGTGGGGTGTGTGTGTGTGTGTGTGTGTGTGTGTGTGTGTGTGTGAAATTCTCTACATTCAGAGTTTTATGTTACTCCATAAGAAAGTTGCCTCATGGGAAGGGACACAATTGATGGCCCAGAGAGAGGAGAGATAAAAATTGAACACACCTGCCCTCCCCGATACACCCACACCCACACACCCTTTCCCAATAGTCAGAAGAATGAGGAAGAGGAGGAAGAGGAGGAAGGCAGACAGATGCCAGTGACCCTAAACCCGCCCCTCCTCCTCCCCGAGCACAAGCGTCAAGATGGGTGCCCACCCCACGGCCTGCTCCTCCTTCACCTCTTCCACAGGGGGCTGAAAAGCAACCAGAGACAAAGCCACTTTTGCAGGAGGCAAAGACAGGAGACAGAGATGGAAGAAGAAGTAGGAGGTGGACGCGCAGACGCGGAGTTGGAGGCGCAAAAGAAAAAGATGAAAGAAACACAAAAAGGTGAGTCCAAAACTTTAAATCTGCCTGGGGCCTGGCCGGCGGCTCCCTGGCCGCCTCCCCCTCCCCCTGTTTCTGCATCAGTTGGTGTGGCTCCAGTGATCTCCTAGGCCATCCCCAGTGGTGGGGCCTCCCGTGTGAGCCTGATGGTGGGGAAACAGATCGTTTGACTTTTTAGTGGACACGGGTGTGACGTCTTGGGTACTAAGGGCCATGGAAGGGTGATTGCTTACTTAAAATGGACATATTTTCGGAGCCGTCGATATCAAATACAATGCAGATAGTTAGGTTTTATTCTTTGTGGTGGTGGTTGTAAAATGGCTTGAATTTGGTGCTCTCTGCATGACAAGCCTTTGGGGTGGGCAGCTCCGGTCATGGCCTTGCTTCCGTCCCAATACTGACCCTGTAATTGTGGTCCTCAAAATATACATCTCTGTGACCTTTACAAACAACATAACACGTTTTCTCCCTCGTTTTACAACAGGTATCAAAAACAAAATCAAAAAAACTTTACAAACACTTACGCCCTTCCTTGTTCCACTCAGACACGCACTCTAGGGTTCAGGCCCGAGGCAGGGGCCTAATCAGCTTTCATGTGACTTCAATTTATGACTTCACCGGTACCCGTTGCAGTTTGTCAGCAAAAAGTACTTCAAACGATGGTCGATTTTGTCTCTCGCATACAGTGTTCGTGGGTGAATGTTGACAGGAGATAGGTTAAATACACAAAAATGTTTACTCGTAAACCTTTAAATTTTTTCCTTGTACCATTTATTTTTGAGAGAGAGAGAGAGAGAGAGAGAGAGAGAGAGAGAGAGAGAGAATGAGAGAATGAGAGAATGAGAATGAATGTCAGCGAGGGAGGGGCAGAGACAGAGGGAGACACAGAATCCGAAGCAGGCTCCAGGCTCTGAGAGGTCAGCACAGAGCCCCACGCGGAGCTCGAACTCACGAGCTGTGAGATTGTGACCTGAGCCGAAGTCGGACGCTTAACCGACTGAGCCGCCCAGGAGTCCCTATTTGTAAACTTTTAAAATGGCTTCCCAAATCTTTCATGACCTGTAACTTCAAAGCTTTGCTAAGTTAAGTGGTAAATTAGGTTCAGTTCTTCAGACATCTGAGTCTTTTCCACAGAAGATAAAATACTAAATTGTGAATTACTAAACCTACGGCGTTTTCTTTTCTTTGTTTGTTTTTTTGTTTTTTGTTTTGCTGTGTGTGTGTGTGTGTGTGTGTGTGTGTGTGTGTGTGTGTGTTTGGTCTTTGGCTTTATTCAGAAAAACAGTAAAGATACTTGGGTCTGTTAGTAAACATGTTTCATCGTTTGTTGTTTTTTTTTTTCCTTGAAGATTTGTTTTCCAGCCTATTTCTTTATTTTTAGGAGAGAGAGA
Organism: Panthera pardus; assembly: GCF_024362965.1. Taxonomy (NCBI): domain Eukaryota; kingdom Metazoa; phylum Chordata; class Mammalia; order Carnivora; family Felidae; genus Panthera; species Panthera pardus. The sequence continues at coordinate 4,605 of NW_026526954.1, read as the reverse complement.
GAGAGAGAGAGAGAGAGAGAGAGAGAAAGACACACACACACACACACACACACACACACACACACACACACACACACACACAGAATGAGTCGGTGGGAGGGGCAGAGGATCCGAAGCGGGCTCTGTGCTGACAGCACAGACAGCCCAATGCATGGCTCAAACTCACGAACCGAACCGTGGGATCATGACCTGAGCCGAAGTTGGATGCTTAACTGACAAAGCCACCCAGGCGCCCGTTTCATGACTTGCTAAAAATTGTACAGTAAAAGAAAAAAGAAACAAAACCAAACACCACAACGTGTTTCTGAAAATGATGAGATACATTCGTACATTTGACAGTGTAAAGAAATCTGGTGTGTGGGGGGCCTGGGTGGCTCAGTCGGTTAAGCGTCTGATTTCACCTACGGTCATGGTTCATGGATTTGAGCCCTGAGCTGGGTTCTGCACTGACAGTGCAGAGCTCCCCCTCTCCCCCTCTCCCCCTCTCCCCCTCTCCCCCTCTCCCCCTCTCCCCCTCTCCCCCTCTCCCCCTCTCCCTTTCCTCCCAGCTCTCAAAATAAAGGAATTAACTTAAGAGGAAAAAAAGAACTCCATAAAAAAAAATAAATAAAAAGAAGGCAGGCAGGCGGAAAAGAAGAGAGAAAAAACACAAAATACTATATGGTCAATCGCTATTCTTGCTGTGCTTATGTCAATACTGAAGCCATGTCTGTTAACACTGGACTTATTTTACAAACAAATAAGTTTTCATTGGGCTATCTTTGACAGGAATGGAGGGGTCTCGATAGAAAAAGATTGTATTTCAATAGCTCTTTTGTGGATGTTAACTTCTAGTTCTGGTTAATTAATTTTCTTTGACTGTTTGTTGTTTGCCTTTAAAACTGGGCTGGATCCTGAATCCTGGTTTCCTCGAATATCTGACTATGACTCTTCAAACTCAGGCTTCCAATCCTCTCCCATCCTCTTATCTTACCATCCTGAAGAACTCAAATGGCCCTTTTCCCTGAAGCCCTGCAAAGGAAAGCTGGACAACTGGAGATAAACTTCAGAGAAATTGCCACAGTTGTAGACAATCTGTGTGCCTGTTGCTCTATGGGCCATTCAGAACGAGACATTTGCTGCTGTTGTGTTTTTGTTGTTTTTAAAGTAGGCTTCACCACGCCCAGTGTGGAGCCCAACTGGGGCCTTGAGCTCACGACCCTGGGATTGAGACCTGAGTGGAGATCCAGACTTGAATACTGAACCTGAACCCACTGAGCCACTCAGAATCCCCCAAAATGAGACATTTGAACTACATGCCAGAAAAATCGGTCAGATTGCCCCCTGCCTGCTCCCACTCCAGCTGAGGATGCTTCGAGCCTGGCATCTAGACACCTTCTCACTGACCGCACTTGGGACTTAGACACTGGGTTTATAAGTTGTTCTACCCATTAACCCGTGGTGTTCTTTTCTTTCTGTAGAAGTACCTCTTATTAGTTATCTGATTGCTTGCTGAACGAGGAGGCAGAGTCAAAGCTAGTTCACAAACACTTGCTGCAACTGTATTAGCTCCTCTTTAGAAATAAGAACCCATATTTTATTTGTATTTTTATAAGTTTCTTAATATTTATTTTTGAGAGGGGGTGGGGGGAGGGAGACCCATAATCTGTAGCTGGCTCCAGGCTCTGAGCTGTCTGCACAGAGTCGGATGCGGGGCTCGAAATCACGAACGGCGAGATCCTGACCGGAGCCAGAGTCCAATGCTTAACCCACGGAGCCACCCAGGTGCCCCAGCAACAAAAGCCCACATAAACAGGGGCACCTGGATGGCTCAGTCGGTAGAGCGTGTAGCTCTCGATCTTGGGGTTGTAAGTTCGAGCCCAACGTTGGGTGTAAAGGTTACTTAATAAGATTTAAAAAAAAAACATACAAATAAAATCAGACAGCAATTCACTTGGGTACAGTAAGAGGCCCTTGACCACCACAACCTTCCCCCCCGTGCCCTCCCCCCACAAGGTGGTTATAACATTGGGTTTGACTATACTGTTACTATTCCTTAGAATACACTTGGGGAGAAATCTCAGGATATGATGCAGTACCAAACTATGCAGAAAAATACCCAAGATCTCAGATAGGAATTATCTCTGATTCCCCCCCCCCTCCCCACCCCCAATTAGCACAAGGGAGCAAAAGTTGTGACCTGCACCCTGTCAAATCCTTCCCTTCCAAAGCCCCTGCCACACCCTAATTCGGCTTGAAATAGTTTCAGAAGGTGGACCTCCATCCCTGTTCCATAGAAGTGGAATGAGGGATTGACAATGGAAACTTATAAAGGGGAAGAAAACTTAACACCTCTGACTCCATGTTGCTTCGATTCCCTTCACAACTTCTGTGTAGCCCTGCACCTAGGCCTGTGACAGGTGAGATTTACAGAAACTGTTCTCACCGGGGGAGATAAACGGATAGCCCTAGCCCGAGCCATCACCCATCATCGTCCCCGTTCCTTACCATTGGGAAATGATCCAAACTCCAGAGGCTGGGGGTGAGTGTGGGGGGCGGGGAGTGGGGAGTGGGCAATTGAAACTGTGCCACGGAGGGTTAAGGAGTCTGACGCTCGCTCTCTCTCGCAGAGAACCTAAATCTTGTTCTTCAGGGAACTATTTGCCCCTAATCAGCTATTGTGTCTTTTCAGGTCCCACAAACAAACTCTAGCTGTCTCTGAAGAAGCCTGGACTCAAGGTCCACCGATATGCTTGCAGCCTATAAGCCAGCACAGCCCTGAGAGAAAGAGCCTAAGTCCCCATCCAGGTTATACCAGCTCTTGGGGCATACCCACAGCCCCTTCTCCGTGTCCTAAGGTAACCTCCTGACATCAGGGACTAAATTTTGCCTCCTTCTCATGTTAAGTCTCCGCCCCTAAGCAAACCTGGGAATATGCATGACAGGTATGTTTCCTCAATGTGGGTGCTCCATCTTTCCTCATCAATAATCACAGATGTGCCTTCCCTTTTATCAACAGGTATGTAAAGGATTCTTGGGATTTCATTCTTTTGTCAATTCAAGTGTATTCCAATGTTGCACTGGCTCCTTCAAATTGTCCTTGTTGAAAGTGTGTTGCTGTCCCTGTCTCTCTGTTAAAAATGCTTTGCCAAATACAAAGGCAGGCCATCTGAGCCAAGCACATGAACTATGTCTGCTGGTCAATGGAACTTACAGAGAACATACGTCACTTTTGAGTTTCCCACCATTTATGTTACAATAAGTTCACCCCAACGAGGAACCCTAGGTGGTTCAAAGACATATATGTGTGTTTACACACACACACACACACACTCACTCTCATACCTAGCAAGGAGGGACACACCCAGGGCAGACAAGACAGTCACCTGGCACTGAGGGACATAAAAACATCAGGTTGATCGTCCGTGATTTCTGAGGAAAGAATATCGATCAAGACGGGGAAATGATAAAGGAAATTCTAAACTTTTTATGTTGGTGCTCTCCCAGGGAAGCTATACATTTAATATTTACCGAGGTCAAAGGGACTCCAGAAAACCTCAAAGCATGAGCTCTTTTTCTGTCCTGAGCACAGATTTAATGTCTGGTTTGTTAAAAAAAAAAAAAAATTTTTTTTTTTCTTAAACATAACTAACTAAAAAAGGGGGCTTCCAAAGGCGGCTTATAAAGATAAGGGAAACAAAAGAAAACAATACAAAAACCTTCCTGGTCGCCATAAGATTGAAGTCATACAGCCTTGCACATACTAAAAACAGAAGATAAAGTCTGTAACTTTCTGGAATGTGTTCTTTCTCCTCATGATGATTCCTAACATCTGCGGCCAACCCCCCCCCCCCCCCCCCCCCCCGCCCCCGTGCCCTGTTTTTCCTTTTTTTTTTTTTTGGTAAGCTGTATGTATGCCCAATGTGAGGCCTTCCCCAGATGACTGACTGCTTTGTGAAGATTGCGTATCCCCGTCAGCCCTCCTAACTTGGGCTCCAATGAAACTCTTTTCCTTCCTCTTTAAAATTGTTTTTAAAAAGGCTCGTTCATTTTGCATCGACATAGGGTAAATGCTATAAAAGGTACGCAAGACATAGTGAGGGGACAAACTGGGAAAGGTGGACAGCGTTTAAAAGATGCTTTTAAATGCTACACTTCTTCCTGCCTTTCCTTCACAGGTAGGACAGCACCTACACCTACTGTCGTTGGCAATGGTCATCGGCCTGGAGAGGAAGAAACCATTCCATAGTTTTCCACACGGCGGATGAGAAGGCCCTCTCGGACCAAATCCAGGAACTCCCTTACTGTGAGCCAAGGACCGGTGTTTTGTCGTTTTCCTTTCAGTTGTGGTTAGAAGTAGACATCACCTACAATTGAGATTTTTCACCATATATAAGCGTAGAGTTCAGTGGTATTAGGTGCAACATTCACATCCTCCTCGTTGCGTTCTCTCTTTCCATTCCATTTGTTGTAGTGTTTTAAGATTTATGTTTTTGATGTTTATTTATTGGTTTATGGGGGAGGTATGGGGGGGTAGGGAGGGAACCCCAAGCAGGCTCTGCACTGTCCGTGTGAGAACCCAATGCAGGGCTTGGTCTCACGAACCCTGAGATATGACGTGAGTCA